>NC_140079.1:42807657-43055080 GCF_964194135.1 Talpa europaea | reverse complement strand
CATCCAAAGCAAGATAAACAAGAAATAGAACATTTATTTTTTTTGAGTAAATTCCATTTTATTCTGAAATGAAAGCCCTCATTTTTAAAATTAACTTTGGAAGTATTTCACTTTTTGTGGCATTAACACTGAAGTGCAAAAATTCTAGGTAGATTCATGTATAAGAAATAGAACATTTAAACAAACCAATTACAAGCACTGATTTTGTTTATATTTTTAAAGGTTTATTTATTTTTATACAAGAACTGGGGTACACGCCAGACACAAAGGAGTGTGAGAAGATTCACCAGAGACAGAGCGGGGAACAGAACAAGCAGACTGACGAAATATACTGCTGAGGGGAGCAGCGGGCGAGACAGGAGAGGTCTGCTTCACCATATGGGATTCTCTTCAGCCAGCCAGGGTGGAATCCATGCTTCAAAGTCTGGGGACAGCTTCACAGTGTGGCGCTCAACCGCCTGCACAACCAGGGAGGCCCACAAGCACTGATTTTGAAAGAGTAATCAAAACCTTCACCAGAAACTAAAGCCCAGGACTAGATGACTTTACAAATAAATTCTTCCAAATGTTCAGAAATGCCTATCCTATAAAAATTCTTTCAAAAAATTGAAAATGAAAGAATACTACCAAATAAGTTCTACAAAGGACAAGGACAACACAAAAAAGGAAAACTATACCCCAATCTCTCTAATGAACATGGACACAAAAATCCTCAATAAAATTCTACAGAATCCAACAATATATATCATTCTCAATGGAGAAAAGCTAAAAGCCTTTCCCTTAAGATCTGGAGCAAGGCAAAGATGTCCATTTTAACCACTGCTTTTTGATATAATACTGAAAGTCTTAGCCAGAGCAATAAGACAAAAGAAAGATATGCAAGGAATTCAAATAGGACAGAAGAAGTAAAGCTATCACTATTTGCAAATTACAGGTAATATACACAGAGAACCCTAAAAACTCCACAGGAAAAAAAAAAAACTAATCAAGATAATTAACCAGTTTAGAAAAGTAGTAGGATACAATATCAATACACAAAAATTAGTAGCCTCCTTACATGCAAACAATCAATCTGAAGAAGAAATCAAGAAAACCGTTCCTTTTAGAACTAAAACCAAAAAATTCAAATACTTGTGAATAAACCTAACAAAAGAGGTGAATGACCTATACAAAGAAAATTATAAAACTTTGTTAAAGGAGGGCATCCCCTGGTGGTGCAGTGGTTGAGCGCTGGGTTGCGAGGCTGCCCGCAGCCTCTGCAGCACTAGTTTGATCCCCGGCCACCAGCAAGGGTCCCACCAAAAAAAAAAAATAAAAAATTGTTAAAGTAATAAAAGAAGACCCAAAAAACGGAAAGACATCCCC
This sequence comes from Talpa europaea, assembly GCF_964194135.1. Lineage (NCBI taxonomy): Eukaryota > Metazoa > Chordata > Mammalia > Eulipotyphla > Talpidae > Talpa > Talpa europaea. Next base: position 43,053,715 of record NC_140079.1, on the reverse strand, counting down.
TATTCATGGATTGGAAGAATTAACATCAAAATGGCCATACTATCAAAAGCAATTTACAGATTCAACAATATTCCAATAAAAAATTCAATGACATTCTTCAAAGGGATGGACCAAATATTGATGAATTTAATATGGAGTCACAAAAAGCCTTGAATAGCTAAAGCTTTCCTGACTAAAACAAAGGGAATGGTGATATCACACTCCCAAACTTTATATTATACTACAAAGTCATAATTATTAAAATAGTTTGCAGGGACTACACCTGAAAGGAGAAAGCATGCATTGTACAAAAAGGTAAGAATTATGTGTGTATACACACACACACACACACACATATACACATATATACAGACATATATATATGCACACATATATATAAATTAATAAACAAAAGTATTAGACTTTTATATATTCCTTTTTTTACTCATATGTAAGTCTGCAGTATACACTTTTAAGTCTGTATCTTTATATGTATGTGGAATTCTTGGGGGAAGATTTCTAGTAATGAGCTTTTAAGGTCAAAAGATTAGTATGGTACGTTCTTAGGACTTATTTCTACCTCCAAAAATCCTGTATTCTGACTAAATTTTAAATAAATGTTGACACTCAATACCAAAAAAAAAAAAAAAAAAACAACAACAACAAAAACAACACGATAAGACACTAAAGTAAAATTTTATCCCCACAATGCACAAAAATAATGACTGGAAAAATCAGATGTTGGCCAGGATGGGGTACAAATACCATTGCTAATGGGAGGTTTTTTTTTTAAAGATTTACTTACTTATGCATACAAGAACTGGGGTATAGGCCAGAGGTGCAGGGGATGAGAGGATTTACCAGAGACAGAGTGGGGAGCAGAATAGGTGGATTGACTGATATACACTGCTGAGGGGAGCAGCAGGTGAGACAGGAGAGGTCTGCTGCACCATGTGTCTTAGCTTCCTGGTCTGGGATTGAAATTGTACTGCAGTTACATGGGATTCCTTCATAGTCTGAGACTTCATAGTCTGCACCACCAGGTAGGCCCCTGATGGGAGTTTTATAAGCATAATCAGGTTGTCACCAGTTAATTATAGAGTTATACCTACACCTACCCTTTGCTGTCACACTCTACTTCTACTCGTATATCAGAGAGAAATGAACATATTTGTATATATAACAAGAATAAGTATTTTACATGATAATACAATGTATGACTAAAATTTTGCTCATCGTAACATAGAGTCGTCTATGACTCTAACCTATTTTGTCAGTCTCTATGTTAAAATGTGTATTTCCATGTAGATTTCTTGGAAATCTGTGTTTCGTTGACAGCTTTTTGTCAGTGATTTTGGTAGGCATGTGAACTGCCAGATGAATAAGAAAATGAAGATATTAACACCAGGAGACCAGATAGAAAACTGCATTATCAGGTAGACCAGTGAGATAGCACTAGAGCAATGAAAGATGAATTCAGGAGTCACACTTGAGGCCTAAGTTTCCTTTGCAATAAAGTTATGTAAATGCCCTTAGTGAAGTGAAGTTTTATTCCATAAAAATAATAAAAGCCATGATTATTCTTTCAAGTAATCAAGTAAAACAAAAGAAACATTTCTTGGGAAAATATGTCACTTGAGAAGAAATTATTAAATGTCTCTATTTTTGTAAGAAGTTAATTATAATATTCTGTGTATGGTTACCTTTAGGAGATTCTCAGTGCCCCCTCTGATACAGATATTTGACCAATTAATTTTTCCCTTTAGTATCATTTGCTAAATTATTTTAGTAGTAAATCCTTTATTTCAGGAAAAAAAAATTGAATGTTGTCTATACTATAGTCACTGTCTTGGCAATAAGACAGTGTAAACATAATTTGAGCATTGTAAAACAAAATTCCAATTCAATGATGGAGAAAGGATGTAGAAGCACACAATAAAATTATATAACACTTTATAAGTTGACACATAGTATGAAGCATAGGAAGACAACTATGAAGAGAGAGTGAATAGGAGCCCTAGTTTTTCTTGGGTATTTAGATAAGACCTATAGACATGTCACATTTGAACAAAGACATCAGACGGTAAGAGAGGGAAGGGAGATGCAAGGTTATGTGCCCAGCTTAGGGAACAGCCAGTGCAAAGTACATGAAAGATGCTAGTTTCAAATATTCAAGACAAAAAATGTAAAGCAATCTGCACAGTAAAAACCTATCAATAAATTGAGACATATACTGAATGGGGGTTGAGTGGAGACAAATAGGAGGAGAAGGAGGAAGAGAAATGGATGAAGAAGGAGAGGAGGATTGAAAGAAGGGGAGAGAGTGGGAATGAGATAAATTAATGAATAAAGAGGAAAAACATTTTAATAAATTAAGGAAACACCTAATGACTGGGCTGGGCTCTGGTGGTCTTCTCAAGCCTTATTATACTTTCTTGATACCCAAGAAAAAGGGTAAAGAATAAAAACAAAATTGTCAGTTAAGAAATAGTGATATTTTTATGATCTATTTGGGATAAATACCTTACATATTGTACACCAAAGAGAAAATGGGCCATGTTTCTGCATGTCAGCATGAGTGACATTTGGGCAAGGACTTTCTCTGTGGTGAAGTATGTCCTGTGCATTGCAAGGTGTTTGAAACATTCTGGCACTCCCCTGCCCCCCACTACTGTGAACCTGAAATATCTGTGGACATTGCTCAGAGTCCCTGGGGACAAAATTCCCCATTTAGAACCACATTTTGAACTTAATCTCAACATATTTTCCAAACATTGCTATAAAAACAATTCTGTGATGATAACAATTTAATGATATAAAAATTATCAACATTGTATTTCACACTGAAACATTACATGGTGATTGAAATCAATACATTAATTATTAATCAAGCAAAATGAACTAACACAGTATTACCTTGCCTTTGGGTAAAGGTAAATCCCCTCTCAGATGACAACATGTAAGTGTTGGCCTCATTTCTCTCTCCAGAGGGTCAGCTGAGTTGCTGGGCTCACCTGGACTGGTTCTACTAAAGGGTATCATGTGGAGATCTGAATTCATTATTGGGTGGAAGTGATAGAGACCTGAGCCCTCTACCCCAGAAGAGGAAATAGGGCCCACACAAACACAAACATCCCTCAGAATTATGCCCCTTCCAACCCAAAGCTATATATGCCAGATTTGGGTGGATGTGTTTATGATGCTCTCTCTATCTGCTCATTAGTCACATTTCCACTTGTTACTTCAACCTCAAAGCACACAGTTTCCCTGTGGAAACCATTCTGGACATCAATAGAGGGTTTATCTGTTCCAAAGAGATCAGGTTAGAAATCAGATTAATTCAATTTTTTCACTCCTCTAGAACTTGCTTCCTTTTTAGTACTCCAAATTTCCTAGTACATTTTCTTATTTCTGAGTTGAAATTTCTAACCAAGTCCAAGACTGAGAAATGGGTGCTGGTTAGGTTCCCATTGTCTTCAAAGCTTTGGCTTGTGCTGGGAACATAACTCTGGTATCCAAACATTTATCAAACATTCTTCTCAGCAAGGAATCAAGCTGACTTCTTGTGACAATAGAACATGACACTGAACTCATAAGTTTCATGAACCTTTGCTTAAACAATTAGAAGATTTTATTTTCATCAATTTAACATTAATTTAGTCTTTAATTATACTGTTTTCAATTATTTATCGCATAGGTTGATTTGTACACTATACCGAACATAGAATTATATAAGGACTCTGATTCAATTTTGAAGAACACCCATTCCCTGTGAAGTACATGCATGAACTCTATCCCTGATGGCAGACTGGGGCTTAGAGGGATTTAGTCACCTGCCCAAAGTTAAATCCATCAAAGTGAAGGTCATTAATTGCACTTCTGTGAGGATACTTCCAGGACTCAAACTCTGGGTAACGGTTCTCAACCAGATATAGGTTTTTTCAGTGGGGATATTTGACAGTTTTTGACAGGCTGCTGCAGAACACCTACAATCCACAGGAGAGTGACTCCTCAGACCCCGAACTATTATATTATGTCACAACTATCAATAGTTAGCAGGTGTAAAAAACTATCAAAACGAGAAATCACCCAACTACAAGTGCATGAGCTGCAGCATCAGATCCTGCAAGCCAAAAATTCTAACATCTCTAGCATTCCAGCATTTCTAACAAGTTCCTGGTGATGTTAATGCTGTAGGTCCCAGTCTGCGGACTTCTCTCTGAGAAGTAAGAATATGCTCCTGTGTCAGAGTCAGGTTAATAGTTTCAGGCCTTCTGTACAAAAGCCATTTTGCATGTAATTTTATGTTTTTTTTAAAGATTCATTTATTTATACAAGAACAGGGGTACAGGCCAGAAGCACAGGAGGGTGAGAGAATTCACCAGAGGCAGGGTGGGGAGTAGAACAGGCAGACAGACAGAAATCACTGCTGAGGGGAGCAACGGGTAAGACAGGAGAGGTCTGCCGTGCCATGTGGGTATCTTCCTGGCCAGCTGGGAATAGAACACACGCGGCAGGGCCTCCCTGGTGGCGCAGTGGCTGAGGACTGGGCTGCGAAGAGTCCGAAGCCTCTGCAGTGCCAGTTTGATCCGTGGCCACCGGCAAGGGACCCACATGGTGCGCAGACCTCTCCTGCTGCACCAACTGCTCCCCTCAGCAGGGTATTTTGTAGTCTGCCTGTTCTGTTCCCGTTCTGGCTATGGTGAATTCTCTCACCCTCCCACACTTCCAACTGTACCCAGTGCTTGTATAAATAAATAAATAAATCTTTTTTTTAAAAGATACTATTGGGCATGGGGGGCGGGGAAAGTTGGGTTTGGGGTCAATATAAGGGGGTTGTAATTGTATGGAGAATATAAAAATAAAGTTTAAATTAAAAAAAAAACACGAAGCAGAGGCTATGGACAGCTTCACAGCACTGCACTTAACTTCACAGCGCTGCAGGGCCACCAGAGAGGCCCTGCATGTAATTTTGAAGGAAGAGTGTAATTGCTCACATCAGTGGCTATGACAGATTCTTTGTTTATTTCTTTCAGATAACATTCCTTGAATGACAAAAATTAATACCTTCATGAAAAGAAAACTAGCAGGTACAGTAAAGGTCCCCAAATTTGTGTACATACCAACACCTGAATATTGTATGTGTTTTTTATAGCAATGGAGGAGTTATGAGATGCAATAACATCTCTAATCTTAAAACAAGAGGAAAAGGAGATAGTAAAACAAGGAATCCTGAAATAGATTCATCCAAACAATATGAAATTTCCTTAGCTGATCGTTGGTTTCTAGAGGAAAGAATTCCACCAAAGAGAGGAAATGAGAAGAAATATGAAACCTGTGTGTGTTATTGGAGACTGAATAACTAAATCAGTTACAAGGGTGTTCAGCGTTCACCCCCAGGCACGCCCAGGTATGTTCAGTCTTGTCAGGCACATTCATCTTTGGAAACCAGCTGAAACAAAGTTGGCCTGCTATAGACCATGAAGGATTGAAACTCAAACAATCATTGATCAATTAACTCTTCATCTGGATGTCATTTGATAAGATGTGTTCCTTGAGCAGGGTCCAAGGGCTACTGCTGGAAAAGTTTCATCAGTTCCCCTTTCAGCAGCACAAGTTGAGTTTCTCCAGTAGACAAAGACATTTGCACAGACACAGGCAGGCAAAACTTATTTTAAAAGGAATATAACCAAGATGAAAATGCATACATTGTACAAAAATGAAAAATGATGTAAAAATATATTTTTAAAATTATTTAAAAATCTGAGATAAAATAAAAAAAGGACAGGTTTATTAGGAAAAGGAAAAAAGAAAGAGTGGTACCTGCATGGTCAATAGGGGGGCAGGAAATATGCATCTTACCAGTGCAGAAATTGTACTAACACAGTATCCTTTTAAGGGAAGGGGTATATTCTTTTGTGGAAGTGTTATCTAATGTTAATTATTTTGAGGGTGTGACTAAACTGATAAGTAAGGACCAGTCATTCTCTACAATGGCCCTCCATCTCCATATTACCACCTCTGGTTTGCAATCCAGACACGTTCTCCTGTGCTTTCATACATGCTATAGCAGTTGGACCTAAGGAGTTTGCATTTCTATAGCTGCTTTATATTGCATAGTTATTTCTACCCCTCCCCCAGTGCCTGGTCTTGGGACACCTCCCGCCTAAATTTTCTATTATTATCATGTAGAATTGAAACTCATCTAGCCATTGCCTAATTAATATTCCATCTGATTTGCATGTTATTTGACCAATTAGTACTTAGTTTATCTAACCTGATTTTCATAGTTGACCACCAATAAGAAAGAGAGAGACTTCCAATCCTGATTTGTATAGTAGTTCAGAGAGAAAACTAACTGCCTTTTTTTTTTAGAGGTCACAAGTACTATTTTTTTAAAAAATAAATTTTATTTTTATATTCCCCATACAATTGCAACCCCCTTATTTTGATCCCAATCCCTCCCCTCCTCGTCCCCCCACCCCCATAGAGTGTCTCTGGTTCATAGTTTTTTGGTGATTTTGATTTTCACTTTCTTATAGTTATTCATTTTCCTGGTCCCTTATTTAAGTGTTCTAGATCCCTGCTATGAGTGAGACCATCCGGAATTTTTCTTTTTCTTTCTGGCTTATTTCGCTGAGCATGATCCCTTCCAGCACCATCCATGTTGCTGCAAATTGCATGTGTTTATCTTTTTTGAATGCTGAGTAATATTCCATGGTGTATATGAACCACATCTTCTTGATCCAGTCATCTATTTTTGGGCATTTGGGTTGTTTCCAAAGCTTAGCTATTGTACACAGTGCTGCTATAAACATAGGGGTGCAGGTGCTCTTTGGAATTGATGTTTCTGTGTCCTTTGGGTAAATGCCTAGGAGTAGAATTGCTGGATCATATGGAAGCTCTATGTTTAGCAGGTCAAGAAATCTCCACACAGCTCTCTATAGTGGTTGGACCAGTTTTCACCATAAGTCCTACCCAATCCAGGGAGCTCAGACATATTATTCAAAGAATCTTGAGTCAAATATCCCAGCTACACTCCTAATAAATCCCCATGCAATCATATTTTACCTCATAAAAAGAAAGATTAGCCATGATTATCCATTAATACAATTATCCTCTTAAACGTGAAGAGAGAAAAAATCACAGATATCAGTGTTTTGAAAATGCTACACTCAGTCTTGGAATCTGGAGGAAAGGCCATTAATCAAGGACATAGAAGGACAACAATTCAACCTGGAGTTAGAAAAGTCACAGTCTCTCCTGAACTTCCTGAAGTAACCCAGTCTTGTAGGCATTTTGATATTAATCCAATGAGTCTCCAGTTTCTGACATCAACAACTGTAAGAGCATGTGCGTGTCTGCTTTAGTGTACGCACATTTTAGGGAAGCAATGAGAATTTAATTGTAGTGCAGGAAGGTCATGGAGCAGGTTTTTTGATCTAGAAGACAGAGTAAAGGAGAGTCTTGGAGCCCTCAGTGGGTTTCTCATGCTTTCATTGAGCTTTTACATGTAGAGCAGCAACCAGGTACACGGAAGGCAGGACTGCCAGGGAACCAGGAGGCCGGCAGGCCTCCAAGCCCCCAGCAAGCCTCACTCTGGGCTACTCTGGCTTCTTTCTCCCCTTTTCTCTCCTGCATCTTCTCCTTCTTTGCTCCTGCTTCTCTTCTCCTGGTGACTATCTCAATACTCCTCCCATGGCCCATAGAAGTAAACAAGACAGCTTACAACAATGTAACAACTGCAGGTGCCCCATCAGGCAGGGCAATCCTAATGGTGGGAGGGCAGAAAAGCCTGAAAAACATTTACTCTACACCAATACAGACAAATATTGAATAAAATTTGGAGAGGTGGAGCAAAGACATGGCAGAATAACATTTACCTGCAAACTCTCCTTCAAGCACAACTAAAATAACAATCGTGGCACACACATCTCAACAGCTCATTGGCAGCATGGCTGGATTGACTCACTTATTTTTCTAAGGTGTCCATTTTATGATTGGGTTATTTGTTTAGTTATAAGGTCTCTGAATATCATCAATATCAATCACTAGTTTCAAAGCAGGGAGAGGTGAGGAGAGTCTTAGCAACAGGAGCAAACATTCCTGGCAGACTGACAAACTTGGGGCACTTATAGGCTTTAGTGCTCCAAAACAAGAAGAGAGTGTGCATGGTACTGAATAGACACATGAACCACTGGAAGGGAACTCAGAGCCAGGAAATGAAACCATACATTTACAAACAAAAACCTACAATAAAGGAATGAAGTATATATACTGGAACAAAGAAAATTTCTTCAATAAATGGTAATGGGAAAACTGGACTGCCCAAAGCTAAAGAATGAAATTTGACCACTGTCTCGCACCATACATGAAAATCAACTCTTAATGGATCAAAGACTCAGATGTAAGATCTGAAACCATTACATATATAAAAGAAACAAAAGAAAAACACTCATACACAAACTTCAGAAATCTCCTCAAGAAAACATTTCAGGCAGCAAGGAAAACAAAGGATAATATGAAAAACTGGGACTTCATCAAACAAAAGTCTTCTGTAGAGCACAAAAAACAGTAACCAAAATGAAGGGACAACCTACTGAATGGGAGAAAATATTTGCATATCATCCATATGATAAGGATTGGTATTGATGATATTCAGAGGCCTTAAATCTAAACAAATAACCCAATCACAAAATGGACAGAAGATCTAATTAGAAATTCCTCCGAAGAAGACATGCACTTGTCCAATAAACATAAAAATATGTTTCTCTTTGTCATCACTTTGCAACAAGGAAATGCAGATCAAAAACACAATGAGATACCATCTCACACCTGTGAGAGTGGCCATAATAAAAACACCAATTATCAACAAGTGCTGGAGAGGGTGTGGGGAAAAAAGGAAACTCGGACACCGTTAGTGGAATCTAGGCAAGTCCATATTTTCTGGAAGTTGTTCTGAAGTTCCTCAAAACACTAAAATAGAATGTGCCCTATGACCAAGCAATTTTACTCCTAGGAATCAACCCAAAAAACATGAAAAACACTAAATCAAAAGGGAACCTGCACTCCTATGTTTATTGCAGGATATTTACAATAGCCAAGGTATGGAAACAATGTCTAAAGTCCCAAAACATATGAATGAATGTATATGGCATATACTCAGTGATTAAAAAAGATAGAATAATGACATTGATGACAACATAGATATAGCTGGAAGGGATTACAAAAAGGGAAATAAGTCATAAGGAGAAAGATAAACACCTGATAGTTTCATTTATATGTGGAATATAGAGAGACCAAATGGAAGATCATAGAAAGTCTTAAAAGTTGACTATAGATCTGGGCATTCAGGACTGGAAGAGAAGGGGGAGGAGTGAAAACAGGAGTGGGACTAACATATTGAACTATGAGTGAGGGTCCCAGAAGGGGGGATGTGGTGGCTTGGGAGCAAAGGGGAGTTGGGGATCTAAGGGAGGATTCCTGGGGTTTAGGTGGTGAGTATGGTGAAATAGCATGCAATTTTTGAGGTGTAAATCTATACCCTTAAGACATATGCCATGATATAAATCAGTATTTCTCATACATAAAGCAAAAATTTATATAAATAAGAAAAAAAATTGACAATAAGATAGTCAGTAGATAAAAAGTTAATTTGTTATTGAATATATGTCCACCACTTGCTTTATGTCTCTGTGTCTAAATTTTATATATTTTTATTATGTTAATTCAAATATTGTTTTTGTTTCTAACATTGCCAACTTTCTTTCAATTTTCCTTTTAACTTAAAATGTGACATTATATTTGTCTATCATATACATATATCTGTGTATGATTATATAGAGTAAAACTTTTTACAAATATATACACAAATACACATGCAAAAAAAATTTAACTATAAACATTTATTTTGTATTCAATGAATTATATCCACACATATCATTTATTGCTGGCAACATTCATATAAAGTGCTATTTCTTATTCCAAATTACCTTCAGAAATAGGGAAACTGAGATTCTGGGAGAATACATTTCTAAGAATTCACAAAATTCCATTAAATCTTACCACACATTTTCTTGTATTAGACACAAACGGAAAAATACAACATGTACTGTAGCTTTGTATGGCTCTTTCTATTCAACAAAATGTACATTGTAAATATGTATGACATAGTATTCATGTATACACTAATGAATCCTTCAAAGGAAAAAGATTTTAGATGTCTGGGTCAGAATAAGATTCACAGCACAGGTGACTGATTCATAGTGAACAGTGGTGAAAGCCATAACATCTACTTGAGAACAAAGGGAAATATCAGATGTGAAGTAGGAATCACAGAATTTGAAAGAAATTCACGTTCCATACTGTTTTTCTGCAAAAATAGAAGACAAGAGTAGATACATGAATCTAGTGAACTGAGCATATATTCCAAGGAGAGACCCCTGGAACAGGCATCACCCTGGATGATCCTCAGAAGCACAATATAGACTCAAACGGCTTGTGGAGCCCTGCAGGGCCCAGTGAAGCACAGCAGCTAATCACACCCTCTTCCTGGTCCTTAAGGCCAGATATTAACTCACTTACGTGTAGGATGGCCTGTCAGTAGCAGCTAACTGATACTACAGTCACAGTGAATATAAGTGAGGAGAATTATAATAATCTGGACTGGTTTGGGTTTTGTTTGGCTTTCAATCTTACACTTAATTCTGACAACTGTATTTAAAAATTCTATGCAGCTAATTTCTAGGTAACTAGAAGAGATTTTTTTTTTTTGTAGGAAAACGGTGACTCTGATTCCATTTCCAGACAGGGATTTAAGTTCTGTCATAGTCATCCTTTGATCACAAAAGATTATACAATTCTGTGTATAATGCAGATATATAAAGTATGATAATATAATAGCATTAACACACCATTATTTCTTTATGAAAAAATGAGAAGAAGAGCAGTTGTTTCCTTAAGAGCAAAGAAAGCAATCCTGGCTTTAGCAACATTGGAAGGTTTCAAGCAGAGACAGGATAATAACTCAAAAACATTTTTTTTCAATTCCCATCAGATTAATCCCACAGACATTTGAAGTAGATGTAAAACCTGAAATCAGAATATTTTGCATTGGAATATAATATGTGATTTATTTTTTTCCATCATGTTGAAGAAATTTGTGATTCTAAGATCATATTAGTTCAATGTATTCACTAAAACATGTATCTCACTGAAGATTCCCCTGTGTGATATTCATGTTGGCCTGGACTAAGGGAGTCTCTGTGTATACTGAGCTGAAGGAGAATAGGAATCTAAGGAGAAGAATAAAACCTATGGTGTTATGTAGCCCACTGTATGTTAGTGGCCTTCTTGTCAGGAGGGTGTTTAATGTAGTGAAAACAAAAGGATGACCCACTGAACACGGAAAAGCTTTGTTACCATACTCCCTCTGTTATAAAAATATGTACACTTCCTTGGTCATCAGGTGTAGTTTGTTTGGCATAGGAGTAGCAGAACTTGATGACTTTTCACTACAACAAACAAAAATGTCTTTGGTATGGCATTGGGAGAAATTGATCTAGGAAGTCAATGTTGTTGTTGTATTAAGTGAATTAGGAGTGTCTAAATTTTCCTGGTTTAAGATTGGAATAAATTTGGGAAAGTAGGAAAACAATAAAGGGAAAAGCAGTTGAACAACCAAAAGGGCTGAAAGTTTAATAATGTTACATAAATAGAGAAATTGAGTACATGAGTGAACTCTATGATGTAAAAAAAAGATCAAGTTCTTTTTTGAATGCTGAGTAATATTCCATGGTATATATGTACCACATCTTCTTGATCCAGTCATCTATTTTTGGGCATTTGGGCTGTTTCCAAAGCTTAGCTATTGTAAATAGTGCTGCTATAAACATAGGGGTGCAGGTGTTCTTTGGAATTGATGTTTCTGTGTTCTTTGGGTAAATACCTAGGAGTGGAATTGCTGGATCCTGTGGAAGCTCTATGTTTAGTAGGTCCAGAAATCTCCACACAGCTCTCCATAGTGGTTTGACCAGTTTGCACTCCCACCAACAGTGCAGAAGAGTTCCTTTTTCTCCACAACCTCACCAACATTTGTTTTTGCTAGTTTTTTTAATATGTGCCATTCTCACTGGTGTAAGATGGTATCTCATGGTAGTTTTGATTTGCATTTCCCTGATTACAAGTGATGTTGAACATTTTTTCATATGCCTGTTGGCCATTCGTATTTCCTCTTCAGAGAAGTTTCTTTTTAGCTCCTCTGTCCATTTTTTGACTGGATTCTTTTCTTTGTTGTTGTTGAGTCTCATCAGCAAATTGCAGATTTTTGTGATCAGTCCTTTATCATTAGTGTTGTGTGCAAAAATTTTCTCCCAGTTGGTGGGGTTTCTCTTTGTTTTTGTTATTGTCTCTTTTGCTGTTCAGAAGCTCTTTAATTTGATGTAGTCCCAGCTGTTGATTGCAGCAACATGGATGGCGCTGGAAGAGATCATGCTCAGTGAAATAAGCCAAAAAGAAAAAGAAAAATACTGGATGGTCTCACTCATAGCAGGAATCTAGAATACTTAAATAAGAGACCAGGAAAATGAATAACTATAAGAAAGTGAAAATCAAAATCAACAAAAACTATGAACCAGAGACACTTTTTTGGGGGTGGGGGGCGGGAGGGGAGGGATTGGGGTCAGAATGGGGGGATTGCAATTGTATGGGGAATATAAAAATAAAATTTATTAATTAAAAAAAAAGATCAAGTTCTACTTAGTTTGCTCAATTAAGTATAATTTCTGACTATTTGTCTCCAGTGTCTAAAATTATGGGTGCTACTTCAGCCCTGGGGCAATTATCATTTTGTAGTTTTCATTACAAAAAATGTGGTCAGGGACCTCTTTATGTCTTTGTTCCTCAAACTGTAGATGAAGGGGTTCAGCCTGGGTGTGATCACAGTGTACATCACTTGAACTTGAGTCATGGGGAGCAGCAGAGCTAAGATACACTCCCAGGCCTGTGCAGTAAAATAAGGAGACAACTGAGAGGTGAGATGCACAGGTGGAAAATGCTTTATACTTGCCCTGAGCTGAAGAGATTCTACGAATGAAAGAAACTATCTTAGAGTAAGAGTAAATGATAACAAAGAGGGAACCACCACCGATTAGGATAGTCTCAATATATATCACCATATTATTGACAAAGGTGTCAGAACATGCCAGATTGATCATCTGATTGAGTTCACAGAAAAAGTGTGGGATTTCCACATTTGTGCAGAAGGGCAGCCATAACAACATTAAGCTTTGCATTAAGGAATACATTGCACTGATTATCCAGACCACCAAAACCAACAGCCCACACAGCTGAGGGTTCATGATGACCATGTAGTGCAAGGGGTGGCAGTTTGGCCACATAGCGGTCATAGGCCATCACAATCAGGAGAAAGTTGTCCAACCCTGCAAACAGTGTGGAAAAATACACCTGGGTGATGCAACCTTTATAGGTAATGACTTTGCTGTGTGTCTGGATGTTCACCAACATGTTTGGGATGGTGGTGGAGGTGAAACAGATGTCAGCAAAGGACAGGTTGGAGAGAAAGAAGTACATGGGTGTCTGAAGGTGGGAGTCAGAGCTGACAACCAGGAGGATGAGCAGGTTTCCTAACACAGTGATCAGATACATGCCGAGGAATAGTCCTAATAGGAGGGGCTGCTGTTCTGCTTCCTCTGAAAATCTCAGCAGAAGAAATTCTGAAATTTGTGTATCATTGACTGGTTTCATGTGGTACAGTTGACTTCCAGGAAAAAGGGAAATAACAAAACTTATTTCAAAAACATATATCACTAACCAACTTAAAATGCCTTCATTTATATTTTTGTAAGAATTTAATATAATTATTTTATGGTTTCCTTTAGGGGGTATCAGTGATACCTCTGATATAGAATTTTTGCCCCAGTGAATTTTTCTTTTACCTATAGGAACATAGGAACATGTGTTAGACAGCATTAATAATAAATTGCTTTATTTCAGGAATATATCAATAAATTAAATGCTGACTGTGATTTAAGCACTTTCTAGGCAATGACTTAAGGCATTGTTATTACAAAATTCGAATTCAATGGTGGAGCAAGAATACATCAGCAAACAATAAAATTATATAACATTTTAGATGGTAAATGTTGGGACCAAGAGAAGGAAACCAGTTATAAAGTAGAGAATGAATAGGGGATTTAGTTTTTCTTTGGTATTTTGATAGGAGCTGGAATGTACAGACATGCCACATTTGAGCAAAGACCTCAGGGGAGAGAGGGGAGGGAGACCAGTTTGTGTGGCTTCATATGTGCCCAGCAGAGAGAACAGTGAGAGCACAGATGAAAATGATTCTTGTGTCAAATATTCAAGTTAAAAAATGTGAAGACATGTGCACAACAAAAGAAAATATCAGTAGAACAAAAAGACATACTACTGAACGTGGGGAAGGAGAAACAATTAAAGGACAAGGAAGATAGATGGGAGAAAAGGGAGAGGGGGAAATATAAGGGAAACAAACTGAATAAAGAGTAAACAATGTTTAATATGCCAGGTGGTCCCTCAGAGACTGAACTCAGTGGCCTTCTCAACCCTGATTATATTCCCAACAAAAAAGATAATAGAATAACAACAAATTTTTGCCCAAGTAAGAAATAGTGATATTTTACAAACTACTTATGATAAATACCTTACATATTGTACACACAAGAGAAAATGGTCCTGCTTCTGCGTGTCTCAGGAGTGATATTTGGGCAGGTCATTCTCTGTGGTGAAATCTGTCTTGTGTATTGTAAGATGTTTGGAGCATTCTGGTCTCCCCTGCCCCTCACTGTGAGCCTGAAATGTCTGTGGACAGTGCTCAGTATCCCTGGGGGACAAAGTTACCCACTAAGAACCCCAGTTTGAACTAAATCCCCACATATTTTACGAGCCTTGTTATAACAATTTACTGATAACAATTTATAATATAAAAAATGATCAACATTGTATTTCACACTGAAAAGTTACATAGCCATAAAAATAATTATATTCATTATTGAATAAATGAACAAACAAATGTTCTCTTGTCTTTGGGTAAAGGTAAATTGCCTCTAAGGTGATAGCAGGCAATTGTTCTTGGCCTCATTTTTCTCTCCTGAGGGTCAACTGGGTTGCTGGGCTCACCTGGACTGGGTTTCTGAGAGGGTCTCGTGTGGAGATGTGAATTCCTTATTGGATGGAAGTGACAGAGTCCTGAGTTCTGTACCCAGACAAGACATCAGGGAGAAGAGAACCATCTGTCCCCTCAGCAGGAATAGGACTCCACACAAACACACACGCAACTAAAGCATGCCCCTTCCAGCTCAAGGTTATATATGGCAGGAGTCAGTCGATGTGTTTATAGCTCTTTCTATCTGCTCATTAGTCACATTTCCTCATTACTCCAACTTCTATGCACACAACTCCCCTCTGGGAAACTGTTCTGGACGACAACGGAAGATTACCCTGTTCCCAAGAGGTCAGGTTCAAAATCAAATTAATTCCATTTGTTCACTCCTCTATGAACTTGCCTCCTTTTCAGATCTCTAAATTTCTAGTACATTATCTGATTTCAGATTTACATTTTATTTATGCATACAAGAGCTGGTGTACAGGCCAGAGGTGTGGGCGGCGGGGGCACGGGTGTGAGAGGATTCACCTGGGACAGAGTGGGGAACAGAACAGGCAGATTGACCAAAGTATACTGCTGAGGGGAGCAGCGGACGAGACAGGAGAGATCTGCTGCGCCATGTAGGTTGCTCCCTGGCTGGCTGGGGGATCAAACTTGTGCTACAGAGGATGCAGACAGCTTCATAGGTTGCGTCTTAACAACTTGCACCACCAGGGAGACCCTGATTTACATTTTCTAACCAAGTTTAAGGCTGATAATTTGGTCTGGATTAGGTTCCTCATGTATCCCAAGCTTTGGCTGGTGCTGGGAACATAACCTCTGGTATCCACTTGTCACCCTTAACAGTGTGGGATCAACCAGAGATCTTGTGATAGTAGAACATAGCACTGAACTCATAAGCTTCATGACCCTTTGCTAAAATTATAGGAACTTTATACTTCTGTCACTTTAATAGCTATAATTTAGTCCCTAATTACAATGTTTATCAACTATATATTACATAGGTTATTTTATTCACTATAATCTGACTTTAGAATCATATAGGGAGTCTGTGATTTAATTCTTAAGAACACCCATTCAATGAGAAAGTACTTTTACAAACTCTATTCTTCATTGCAGACAGGGTTCTTTGTGGGGCTTAGTCATTTGCCCAAATTAAAATCCATCAAAGTGATAGCCCTTAATTGCAGTTCTGTATATACTGCCAGTACTCAAATTCGACATTGGTTCTCATCCAGAACTTGGTTTTCCACTAGGGGATACCAGTGTCTGATGGGCTGTTGCTGAACCTACAATTCACAAGCCAGAGACATCCGCAACCCCAAACATTTTTATTCTGCCCCAACTCTCAATAGTGAGAAGGAGAGAAAACACATCTAGACCAGCATTCACCCTACTTCTGTTACAGGGCAGGAAGAAGTGCACCCTGGGACACCCAAACCTGCCTGCTCTAAATAAATTTTGCCACCCACCACATTAAGTCAAAACATACTGTAGTTCATATACCTTTAATGAAAATTGACTTAATGAAATTAATGTGCAATAGAGAGAAGAGAGGGAAAGAATATAGTTTAAAAATCAGGCACCCAAAGTTACCCCATTCCTCATGTGTAAATGTCCAGCCAAACAGGGTTGCCATAAAGAAAGCTACTGAGGCACAAAACCTTTCCACAATCTAAGTACATTCGGGTGGTGATACATAGGAAATGTGCAGAGGGGCCAGGCAAGTCTGGGGCAAAATGCACAAGATCAAAATCAAGATAAAGGCTGCCATCATCAGGCTGCTCATGGGTCTTTCACACACACATCCTTTTCAAGAGTTTCCTTCCTTGTCCTTCAAATTCTTGGTGCCAGTCCAAGGCCGAGAAGCAAGCACAGCTTCTTCACATAACTCTCTTCCATTATACACTCTAAAATCTATGTCCACTAGTTAACAGAAGCCAGCAGGCAGCAGAAGCTGTGGTGTTCTCTCACCCTGCTCTACCACTGGCCAGTTGTGATAGTTTCTTCTCAGTGTCCAGCAATGGCCCTTTTGTCAGTTGTGGTAGTTGCTTCCCAGGGTGCTTTTACGCAGCTGCACACTTCCTGTTTGTGGAATGGACCAATGAGGTTTGAGCTATGAGCTGATTGGTGTTAATGGTCCAATCACCCTGAAAGAGGATATAAGCCATTGTCAGAAGGACCTGAGGGTCAGGGGATTCTAGTCTCCAAAGAAAGAAGAAGGACCAGAAGCTAAAAGAAGAAAGAGTGAAAGAAGCACCCAGCAGCCAATCTCTGAGGAAGAAAGAGACTGAAAACCTCTGTCAGAGACTGGACTTCTGGTGCTGTGAATACATTGCCTGAAAGGACCACCTAAGGCCCGGGGGCCTGGTGTCTCAAGAGCCATTTGTTGTTGGTATAGACCAAAAACTCAAAAAGAGCTGCTAACACTTGGTGTGTCTGACAAGCCAGAGGGACTGTTGGTGACTTTCACTACTGGGCAGTGCCATCCAGCAATCCTGGTGACTGCTGGTGACCATCATTGACATTATCTATGCGAGATAGCCAGTCACTTGTGGATACAGCAATCTCTTTGTTTCCCCAATTTTGTAAAACATACCCCATGTTTGTTCCTGGAGTCTGATGTCTCTGACAATTATGTCCATGGGTGAGAACCTACAGAATGTGACTTGTCCACTTATTGGCACTGTGCTTTGTTTGGCTCTAGCTTTTAGGCCCCTATTGTGTGGGTGTTGTATTGCTATAGCCCTTGGTTTTGTTTCTGTCCTTTTGGCTTTTTGAGGCTTTTTGGCAACATTCTTGATTCAAAGCCTGGGCAGGTGGATAGAGCACTCTGGCCTACCCTGGCATCCTAGCCTCGTACTGCCCTACCTACTGTCCGTTTCACAATAACCGGAAAGTATCATTTCCACAGCATGATCAATTTTACTCAACTTTCTCCTTACATCTGGAGCAAATTATAACATGAATAACATTAACCATTCTAGATTTCTCTGTCACTTTAGGACCTATATCTGTGTATGTGTGATATGCCTGCATTTTGCTTTCTAATAATTCTTAAATATCTTCATTGCCTTTTTTTGAAGCTCCATGAACTTATTGAAAATTTACTGTTTTGGGATCCTCTTTCACTCCATTATACTACAAAATCTGCTTTACCTGATCCTGGAAGGCCAGCAATTCTAACATTTCTAGCATTCCAGCATTTCCAACAAGATTCTGGGTAATGTTAGTGCTGCTGGTCCTTGGTGTGTAGAGCACTCTCTTAGTAGCAAGACTATGCTCCTGTGTCAGAGTCAGGTTAGTAGTTTCAGGCCGCCTGTGCCATGCCATTTTTGATGTAATGTTTAGGGAATGGCATATTCACTCAGAGCAGTGTATGTGACAAATTCTTTGTTTATTTCTTATAGATAACAGTCCTTGAGTGAAAAATAATAACTTTTTGAAAAACAAAATATATCAGGCAGAGTAACACTCCCCAGATATGTGCACATCCCAGCCCCCAGAAACTTTGAATGTTATTTTTGTAGCATGAGGAATAAGCAGGTGGAATTAGATTGCTAATCTTAAAACAAGAAGATAAGACATTTAATACACGGAATCCCGGAATAGAACCATCCAAACAATGTGAGGAAAGATCTAAACCTAAGGGAGGAGATGACAAGTATGAAATGTGGAGTTGCTGGATACTGGGTAACTAAATCAGAGTTAGGAAGGTGTTCAGCTTTAGCCCCCGGGCATGCCCAGCCATGTTCAGCCATGTTCAGGCACATCCATTTCGGGAAACCAACTCAAACAAAGTTAGCCTGCACAGACCATGAATGATGGAACTCAAAGTATCATTGATCAATTACCTCTTCATATCAATGTCATTTGATGAGGTGTGGGGTTCCGTGAACAGGGTCCATAGGTTGCGTCTGGAAAAGTTTCATCAGAGTTCCCCTTTAAGCAGCACACAGTGAGTTTGCCCAGGAGATGAAGCCCTTTGTGCAGACACACATAGGAAAAGGTTACATTTTAAAATGGCAGGTTTATTGGGAAAAGGATAAAGGAACAGAGAGGCACCTGCATATTCACAGGTGGGCAGGAGAAGTGCATCTTGCCAGTGCAGAAATTGTACTGGCACAGTATTCTTTTGGGGAGAGGAACATTCCTTTGTGTAATTGTCATCTAATGTTAAATTAATTGTTATCTAATGTTAAATTAATCACTTTTGGGGTGTGATTATGATAATTTGTAAGGACCAGTGATTCCCCACTATGTCCCTCAATCTCCATATCCCCACCTCTGATCTGTATCTCCAGATAATTTCCAGAGCAGTTGGATATTGCTATAGCCATTGACCCTAAGGATTTTTCATTTCTATAGCTAGTTTAATTCTGATTATCATTTCTACCTACACATCAACTTCTGATCTTATGATGTTGCCATCCTAAATTTTCTACTCTTACAATTAGGATTGAAACTGATTCATTACTTAATTAAAATTTCATCTAATTTGCATGCTACCAAACCAATTGGTACACAGTTGATCTAACCTGAGTTCCATAGTCAACCTTCAATAAGAAGTAGATGGAGGGGTCTCCCTTGTGGCACAGGTGGTTGAGCACCATCACCATAGTCCCCTGTGCTCCTCCCTCCCTCCCGCTCATTCTCCCTCCTCCTCCTCCCCTGCAGTATGTCTCTGGTTTATAATTGTCTGTTTTTGCTTTGTTGTGTTTTGTGCTGTTATTATTATTTTTTATACTGATGTTTTATTTGGTTCCCCTATATTCCTGTTATAAGTGAAACCATCTGATATTTTTCTTTTTCTTTCTCACTTATTTCACTGAGCATAATCTTTTCCAACTCTATCATGTTGCTGTGAAGGGAATGACTTTACCTTTTTTCATTGCTGAAGAGTATTCCCTTGTGTATACCACATCTTCTTGATTCAGTCATCTATTTTGGGGCATTTAAGTAATTTCCATATTTTAGCTATTGTAAGTAGTGCTGTAATGAATATAGGAGTTCAGTTTTCCTTTTGAATTAATGCTTTAATGTCCTTTGTGTAGATTTCTAGGAGTGGAATTGCTGGATCATATAGTTGTTCCATTTTCAGTAAATTGAGGGTCCTCCACACAACTTTCCATAGCATCATATTCTCTTCTTGGCATGGAAGGAATGATATTAAATCACTGACATGTAGGATGGTCTTCTAGTAACATCTAACTGATGCTACAGTCAAGTGACTAGAAGTGAAAGATTAAAGAGAGAGTAAAATAATATTCACAGGTGTGGGAGTTTTTGGCATTTGTTGTTATATTTGTCAAACAACCGTACTTAAAAATTGGTGTAGACAATTACCAGGTAACTAAGAGAGGTGGTCTTTTTGTAGTAAAATAGTGAATCTGATTCCATGACCAGACAGTAATTTAAGTTTTCTCATAGTCATCATTTCATCAAAAAGAAGATAGAATGCTTTGTATATGGTATGCTAGTGATAATAACATTAACTCATCATCCTTTTATTTACCAAAAAAATGATAATAAGGTGATTTTTTTTCCTTTAGAGCTAAGAAAGCAGTCCTAGCTTTAGCAGCATTGGAAGGATTCAAGAAGAGACATAACAATAACTCAATAACATATTTTTTTCAGTTCCCATCACTGTTAACCCCCATACTCATAGATATGAATCCTCCATATTTGAAGAAGTTGATGTACTGTATGAAATGAGAACATTTTGCATTGTAATATATGATTTAATTTTTTTTCATTATATTGAAGATTATCTGTGATTCTAAGGTCATATTAGGTCAACATATTTATGGAAATATGTCTCTCGGTGAAGACTCATGTGTGAAAATCATGTTGGCTTGGACTAAGGGAGGCTTTGCAGACACTGAGCTGAAAAACAAGATCCTAAAGAGGAGAATAAACTTTGTGTGCTATGGAGCTCATTGTATGTTAGCATCTTTGTTGTCCAAAGGGTGGTTAATGTAGAGAATACAGAAGGATGACACAATCAAAACTGAAAAGTTATGTTCGTACGTCCTCTGTTATAAAATTATATAAGCTCCTTGGTCATTGGGTGTAGTTTGTTTGCCGTAGGAGTAGCAGAACTCGATGACTTTAAAGTACAACAAATATACAAGTGTTTGGTATTTTCCATGACATTGGGAGAAATTGTTTTCAGAAATCCATGTTGTCATATTAAGAGAATGCAAATATCCAGTTGTTTCTGATTTAATTAAACAATATTTAATTGTTCCTGTTTTGGGGAAAACAGGAAAACCACAAAGGAAAAAACTTTTAAATATCAAAAAGAGCAGATGGGACCTCCCTGGTGGTGCAGGAAGTTGAGCACAGCGCTGTGAAGCTGTCCGCGGCCTCTGCAGTGCCGGTTCGATCCCCTCCAGCCTTGGAGCAATCCACATAGTGAACAGACCTCTCCTGTCTCGCCCGCTGCTCCCCTCAGCAGTCTGCCTGTTCTGTTCCTCATTCTGTCTTTGGTGAATCCTCTCACCCTCCTGTGCATCTAGCCTGTACCCCAGCTCTTGTATAAATAAAATAAATCTTAAAAAAAGAGCAGAAATTTAATAAGCTGACTTATATAAATTGAATGGAAAAATTGTGGTCCACAATGAAATTCCATGATGTGAAATAAAGAGCAAGTTCTACTTTTATTTAGATAAATTAATCCAATTTCTGACTGTTTTGGTCAGAAACAAGATTTATTTATTTATACAAGAACTGGGGTACAGTTCAGAGATGCGGGAGTGCGAGAGAATTCACGAGAGAGAGCGGGGACCAGAACAGGCAGATGGACTGAAGTAGATTTGGTCTGACTGTGCTTTAGGCACCATCAGACAACAAGTTCAGGGAGTTGTAACATACAATTCCAAACCACTGGTGGAGCGAGAATGTATGAGCACACAATATATACCATTTTAGAAGTTGTCATGTGGCACAAAGCAAAGGAAGCCAAGTACAAAAAGAGAATGAATTGAGGATATAGTTTCTCTTATTATATATATTATCCTACTTGAACCCTAGGACAATAGCCTTCTCACAGTTTTCTTTCCCATGAATGTTATCAGAGTCACCTTTATGTCTTTGTTCCTTAGGCTCTAAATGAAGGGGTACAGCCTGGGTGTGACCACAGTGTACGTCACAGAGGCTATTATTGCATTTGAGCATGAGCTATGGGGAGCAGCAGAGCTAAGGTACACCCGAAAGCAAGTACCATAAAATAAAGAGACAAATGAGAGGTGAGATGCACAGGTTTAAAATGATTTATAGTTTCCCTGAGCTGATGAGATTCCTCAGATGGAAGAAATAATCTTAGAGTAAGAATAAAGAATACCATAGAGGGACTCCTGGTGGCACAGCAGGTTGAGTGATGAGTTTTGAAGCTGTCCACAGACTCTGTGGCATGGGTTCGATTCCTGGTCCACAAGGGAGAAACCCGCATGGTAAGGCAGACCTCTCCTGCCTCGCCCGCAGCTCCCCTCAGCAGTGTCTTCAGTCCATCTGCCTGTTCTGGTACCCACTCTCTCTCGTGAATTCTCTCGCACTCCCACATCTCTGACCTGTACCCCAGTTCTTGTATAAATAAATAAATCTTAAAAAAAAATACCAAAGAAGGAACCACCACCCAGTAAGACAGACTTAAAATATATCACCAGGCTGTTGAGAAAGGTGTCAGAAGAACAGGCCAGTTTGACCATCTGATTGAGTTCACAGAAAAAGTGTGGGATTTCCACGTTTATACAGAAGGACAGCTATAACAACATTTAAGTTTGTATTTAAGGAATATGTACCACTGATGATCCAGGAGACCAATACCAGCAGCCCACACAGCCGGGGATTCATGATGACTGTGTAGTGCAGGGGGTGGCAGATGGCCACAGAGCCATCATAGGACATCTTGGTCAGGAGGAAGATGTCAAATGCTGCAAACTACAAAAAAATACACCTGGCTGATGCATCCTTTGTAAGTTATGGCTTTTCTGTGTGTCTGGATGTTCACCAGCATCTTTGGAATGGTGGTAGTGGTGAAACAGATATCAGCAAAAGACAGCTTGGACAGGAAGAAGCACATAGGTGTCTGGAGGTGGAAGCCTGAGCTGACGGCCAGGATGATGAGTAGATTTCCAAGCACAGTGATCTGGTACATGGTGTGAAAAGCCCTAATAAGAGGGGCTGAAGTTCTGCTTCTTCTTGGCCTCATTCAGGAGAAGAAATTCTGAAATGCGTGTATCATTGACTGGTTCCATGCAGTGCAAATGACTCCAGGAAAAAGGGAAATAACAAGACTTATTTTCACAAACATGATATTATCCTACTTGAAATGCCCCCAGTTATATATATTTTTTTAATTTAAATTTAATTTTATTTTTTCTTTTGTGGGACCCTCTCCAGCGGCCGGGTAACAAACAGGCACTGCAGAGGCTGAGGGGAGCCTCGCAGCCCAGCGCTCAACCGCTGTGCCACCAGGGGAGGCCCACTCCAGTTATATTTTTATAAGAGCTTTATTATAATATAATGCATATGGTTTCCTTTCAGGGATCCTCAGTGACACTTCTTATACAGAATTTGCACCAATCAGTTTTTTTCTCCCTATAGATCACGTGCTATACAATTTTACTAATAGATGATTTTATTTCTGGAATACAAATTGAATGTTGACTGTGCTTTAGGCACCATCAGACAACAAGTTCAGGGAGTTGTAACATACAATTCCAAACCAAACCACTGGTGGAGCAAGAATGTATGAGCACACAATATGTACCATTTTAGAAGTTGTCATGTGGCACAAAGCAAAGGAAGCCAAGTACAAAAAGAGAATGAATTGAGGATATAGTTTCTCTTATTAGACAGCCATCAAAATGCATGCATTCATTTTTTAATGGAACAAATTTACAAACACAGTGATCTTGCCTTTCGGTAGAGTTAAATTACCTCTCAGATGACAGCAGGCAAGTGTTCTTGGCCTCATTTCTCTCTCCTGAGGGTCAACTGGATTGCTGGACTCACCTGGACCAGATCTCTTGGAGAGGATTTTGCGTGGAGATATGAATTCCTTATTGGATGGAAGTGATACAGACCTGAGCTCTGTACCCAGACGAGACAGCGGGGTGCAGTGAACCATCTGTCCCCTAAGCAGAAACAGGACTCCAGGGCCTCCCCTGGTGGCACAGTGGTTGAGCACTAGGCTGCAAAGCTGCCTGCAGCCTGTGCAGCACTGGTTCAATCCCCAGCTGCCTGTCCCACATGGCACGCAGACCTCTCCTGCCACGCCTGCGGCTCCCCTCAGTAGTGTATTTCATCAGTCTGCCTGTTCTGTTCCTCGCTCTGGCTCTGGTGAATTCTCTCACTCTTCCGCGCTTCTGACTGTACCCGGTGCTTGCATAAATAAATAAAAAACACACACACACACACAACAAAATATACCCCTTCCAGCCCAAGATTATATATGCCAGGAGTCATCTTATGTGTTTACAAACCTCTCTCTCTCTGTGCTCATTAGTCACATTTCCTCATTACCCAAAATCTATACACACAATTCCCCTGTGGAAAATTGTTCTGGACAGCAATAGATTTCCCTGTTCCCAAGAAGTCAAGTTAGAAATCAAATTAATTCCATTTATTCACTACTCTATGAACTTGCCTCCTTTTCAGATCTCCACATTTCCTAGTACATTTTCTTATTTCTGAGTTGAAATTTTCTAACCAAGTCCAAGACTGAGGGGTGGGTCTGGATTAGGTCTCTTGTGTCTTCAAACCTTTGGCTTTTGCTGAGAATATAACTCCTTGCCAGGACAGTTGCTTTCATCCTTGACAGTGGGCAATCAGTCTAAGATCTTGTGATAATAGAACATGGCACTGAACTCATAAGATTCATGACCCTTTGCTAAAAGAATTAGGTGCTTCATACCTCCATCACATTAATAGCTGTAATTTAGTCCCTCTCTATAGTGTTTATTAATTATATATAGTATGTATGTTGTTTTATCTACTCTAACATGTCTTAGATTTATATAGGGATTCTGTGATTTAATTTTTTATGAACAGCCATTCCATGAGAAAGTACATTTATGAACTCTATCCTTTATGTCAAACAGGGGGATTGGAGGGGATTAGTCATCTGCCCAAAATGACTAAGACCCATCTATCACCTTGATGGCCCTTAATTGCAATTCTGTGAGGACACTTTCAGTAATCATACACTGGGCTGTGGTTCTCAACCAGAAATAGTTTTCTCCTTGGGGATTTTTCTGAACATGGGCTATTGCTAAACACCTACAATACACAGGCCAGCAATTCCCCAATCTCAAACTATGTTATTCTGCCCCAACTCTCAATAGTGAGAAGGTGAGAAACCCTATCAAGACCCATACTCGATCTACTACAAATGCAAAATCTGTTTCACCAGATCATGTAAGGCTGGAAATTCTAACATCTCTAGCATTTTAGCATTTCTAACAAGCTCCTGGTGGTGTTAGTGCTGCAGGTCCTGGTCTGTTGACCACTCTTGATTCGTAAGAATATGCTCCTGTGCCAGAGTCAGGGTAACAGTTTCAGGCCTTCTGTACCATGCCATTTTTGATGTAATTTTTAAGGTAATATATTCACATACACCAGTGCTTCTGACAGATTCTTTTTTTATTTCATTTAGATAGCACAGCTTAGGCCTCGCTGGTGGTGCAAGGGGTTAAGACGCAACACTATGAATCTATCCACAGCCAATGCAGCACGAGTTCGATCCCCAGCCAGGGAGGTGACCCACATGGTGCATGAAGCAGATCTCTACTGTCTCCACTCAGTAGAGTATTTCCGTAGAACTGCCTGTTCAGCTTCCCACTCTATCTCTGGTGAATCCTATCACCCCACCACCCCATCTCTGGCTTGCACCCCAACTATTGTATGCATAAATAAATCTTTTATTTTATTTTATTTTCAATTATTCACTCAAAAAGCTTTATTAAACGACTTCACTCTTTTTCTTCTTTCATGCCAATTAGTGTAGATATTAGTTTGTTATCTTGTTTCATTTTTTTTATTTATTTTTTATCTTTCAACATATTCTTTCATAATTTATTTAGTACCTTAACAGCATATTTTATGTGTATTTCCATCACTGCTGAATGGTTCCTTTTTTAAAAATTTTATTTTTATATTCCCCATAAAATTGCAACCCACTTATTTTGACCCCAATCCCACCCTTCCCCGCCCACCACCCCCCATAGAGTGTCTCTGGTTCATAGTTGTTTGTTGATTTTGATTTTCACTTTCTTATAGTTATTCATTTTCCTTGTCCCTTATTTAAGTTTTCTAGATTCCTGCTATGAGTGAGACCATTTGGTGTTTTTCTTTTTCTTTCTGGCTGAATTCTCTGAGAATGATCCCTTCCAGCACCATCCATGTTGCTGCAAATTGCATGTGTTTATCTTTTTTGAATGCTGAGTAATATTCCATAGTGTGTATGTACCACATCTTCTTGATCCAGTCATCTATTTTTGGGCATTTGGGTTGATTCCAAAGCTTAGCTATTGTACACAGTGCTGCTATAAATATAGGGGTGCAGGTGCTCTTTGGAATTGATGTATCTGTGTCCTTCGGGTAAATGCCTAGGAGTGGAAATGCTGGATCATATGGAAGCTCTATGTTTAGTAGGTCCAGAAATCGCCACACAGCTCTCCAAAGTGGCTGGACCAGTTTGCACTCCCACCAACAGTGCAGGAGAGTTCATGTTTCTCCACATCCTCACCAACATTTGTTGTTGCTACTTTTTTTTTTTTTTCCTCCCTCTCCTACACCCATCAGGGCCTGTTTTTATTCTGATGATTCCCAAGTAATTGAGTCAGAACTCCTAGAGCATGTTCAGACTTTTCATGACAAAAAAGAAAAAATGTTGTGTATCTAAAATCCAGGGAAAAAATCTTTTTTTTTTTTTAACAGTTATATTTTTTTTTTCTTTTCAACAATAGTTTGATTTTATTACATGCTTTTGCAAGATGTTATGATTCTTTTTTTTTTAAGATTCTTTTTTTTTTTTATAAATTTTATTGTTATATTCCCCATACAATTGCAGCCCCCCATTCTGACCCCAATCCCTCCCCTCCTGCCCCCGCCCCCCTAAAAGTGTCTCTGGTTCATAGTTTTTTGTTGATTTTGATTTTCACTTTCTTATAGTTATTCATTTTCCTGGTCCCTTATTTAAGTTTTCTAGATTCCTGCTATGAGTGAGACCATCCGGTATTTTTCTTTTTCTTTTTGGCTTATTTCGCTGAGCATGATCCCTTCCAGCGCCATCCATGTTGCAGCAAATTGCATGTGTTTATCTTTTTTGAAAGCTGAGTAATATTCCATGGTATATATGGACCACATCTTCTTGATCCAGTCATCTATTTTTGGGCATTTGGGTTGTTTCCAAAGCTTAGCTATTGTAAACAGTGCTGCTATAAACATAGGGGTGCAGGTGTTCTTTGGAATTGATGTTTCTGTGTCCTTTGGGTAAATACCTAGGAGTGGAATTGCTGGATCATATGGAAGCTCTATGTTTAGTAGGTCCAGAAATCTCCACACAGCTTTCCACAGTGGTTGGACCAGTTTGCACTCCCACCAACAGTGCAGAAGAGTTCCTTTTTCTCCACACCCTCGCCAACATTTGTTGTTGCTAGTTTTTTTAATATGTGCCATTCTCACTGGTGTAAGATGGTATCTCATGGTAGTTTTGATTTGCATTTCCCTGATGACAAGTGATGTTGAACATTTTTTCATATGCCTGTTGGCCATTTGCATTTCCTCTTCAGAGAAGTTTCTTTTAAGCTCTTCTGCCCATTTTTTGACTGGATTATTTTCTTTGTTGTTGTTGAGTCTCATCAGCTCTTTGCAGATTTTTGTGATCAGTCCTTTATCATTAGTGTTGGGTGCAAAAATGTTCTCCCAGTTGGTGGGGTTTCTCTTTGTTTTTGTTATTGTCTCTTTTGCTGTGCAGAAGCTCTTTAATTTGATGTAGTCCCAGCTGTTTATCTTTGCCTTCACTATCACTGCTTTGGGTGCTGTGTCTGTAAAGATGTCTTTGATGTGCAAATCAAGTAGTGTTTTGTTGCTACTTTTTTTAATATGTGCCACTCTCACAGGTGTAAGATGGTATCTCATGGTAGTTTTGATTTGCATTTCCTTGATTACAAGTGATGTTGAACATTTTTTCATATGCCTGTTTGCCATTTGCATTTCCTCTTCAGAGAAGTTTCTTTTTAGCTCTTCTGCCCATTTTTTGACTGGATTATTTTCTTTGTTGTTGTTGAGTCTCATGAGCTCTTTGCAGATTTTTGTGATCAGTCTTTATCATTAGTGTTGTGTGCAAAAATGTTCTCCCAGTCGGTGGGGTTTCTCTTTCTTTTTGTTATCATCTCTTTTGCTGTGCAGAAGCTCTTTAATTTGATGTAGTCCCAGCTGTTGATCTTTGCCTTCACTATCACTGCATTGGATGATGTGTCTGTAAAGATGTCTTTGATGTGCATATCACATAGTTTTTTGCCTATATTTCCTTCTATGTATTTTATGGTTTCTGGTCTTATGTCTAGTTCTTTAATCCATTTTGAGTTGATATTGTGTATGGTGTGAGGTAGTGGTCAAGCTTCATTCTTTTGCATGTAGTGACCCAGTTTTCCCAGCACCATTTATTGAGCAAACTTTCTTTGCTCCAATGCATAGTCTTTGCTCCTTTGTCAAAGATTAGTTGACCATAAATCTGTGGGTTTATTTCTGGGTTGTCTATTTGATTCCATTGGTCTGTGTGTCCCTTCTTGTTCCAATACCATGCAGTTTTGATGATTATGGCTTTGTAGTATAGTTTGAATTCTGAGAGTGTGATGCCTCCGTTCCCTTCTTTTTTTTTTTCAGGAGAGCTTTGGCTATTTGGGGGTTTTGGTTATTCCATATGAATTTCATCAATAATTGTTCTATTTCTTTGAAGAATGACATTGAAATTTTGATTGGAATAGCAATGAATCTGTATATTGCTTTTGGATGGCCATTTCAATAATGTTTATTCTTCCAATTCATGAGCAGGGGATGTCTTTCCATTTCTTTGTGCCTTCTTCTATTTCTTTTAACAGTGTTTTATAGTTTTCTTTGTATAGGTCCTTTACCTCTTTTGTTAGATTTATGACCAAATATTTGATTTTTTTGTTTGTTTCGATAATAAAAGGGATTTTTTTTTATTCCTTCTGCTTCGGGTATATTGTTTGTGTATAGGAAGGCTACTGACTTTTGCATGTTGATTTTGTATCCTGCCACTTTACTGAACTGATTGATGAGTTAAATTAGTTTTTCTGTGGAGTTTTTGGGGTTCTCTATGTATATTATCATATCATCTGCAAATAGTGATAGTTTGAATTCTTCTTTTCCTATTTGGAATCCTTGTATGTCTTTCTCTTTTCTTATTGCTCTGGCTAGGACTTCCAGTATTATATTGAAAAGCAGTGATGAGAGTGGACATCCTTGTCTTGTTCTAGATCTTAATGGAAATGCTTTCAGCTTTTCACCATTGAGAATGATATTGGCTGTAGGCTTGTCATATATGGCCTTTATGATGTTGAAGTATGTTCCTTGTATCCCAAGAATTTCAAGGGCTTTTTTCATGAATGGGTGCTGCACTTTGTCGAAAGCTTTCACAGCATCTATTGATATTATCATATGGTTTTTATATTTCTTTTTGTTGATGTGTTGGATAACGTTGATTGATTTTTGGATGTTGAACCATCCTTGTGTCCCTGGAATGAATCCTACTTTGTCGTGGTGAATTATCTTATGGATACATTGTTGGATTATGGTAGATAAAATTTTATTGAGGATTTTTGCATCAGTGTTCATTAGGGAGATTGGCCTGTAGTTTTCCTTTTTTGCGTTGTCCTTGTTCGGTTTTGGTATTAGTGTAATGCTGGCTTCATAGAACGTGTTTGGTATTGTCCCTTCCTTCTCAATATTTTGGAAGAGTTTGTGAAGGATAGGCACTAATTCGTCTCTGAATGTTTGGTAGAATTCATTTGTAAATCCATCAGGTCTTGTTTTTGGGGAGATTTTTGATTACCATTTCAATTTTGCTGCTTGTAATTGGTCGTTTTATGTGTTCTATTTCTTCTTTATCTAGCTTTGGGTGATTGTAGAGTTGTAGGAATTTGTCCATCTCCTCTAGATTGTTGAACTTGTTTCCATATAACTGTTCATAGTAGTTACTGATTATTCTTTTGATTTCTGCTGTGTCCGTTGTGATTTCTCCTCTTTCATTCGTGATCCTGTTTATTTGTGCTTTCTCCCTTTTTTCCTTTGTGAGCCTGGCTAGGGGTTTGTCTATTTTATTGATTTTTTCGAAGAACCAGCTCTTGATTTCATTGATCCTTTGGATTGATTTTTTTAGTTTCAATTTCATTTGTTTCTGCTTTGGTATTTATTATTTATTTTCTGCTACTGGTATTGGGTTTTTTTTGTTGTTCTTTTTCTAGATCTTTGAGCTTCGAGATTAGGTTGTTTCTTTGAGTTCTTTCTTGTTTCTTGATGTGAGCTTCTATTGCTATATATTTTCCTCTTATTACTGCTTTTGCTGCATCCCATACATTTAGGAAATTGGTGTCCACATTTTCCTTCAATTCAAAGAATTTTTTAATTTCTTCTTTGATCTCCTCATTAGTCCAGTGGTCTTTCAGTAATGTGGTTTTCAATCTCCATGAGGTAGGAGAGTTCCTTGCCTTCTTTTTATGGTTTATTTCTAGTTTGATGCCTTCATGGTCAGAAAAGATGGTTGGTATGATTTCAATCTTGGTGTATCTGTTGATGTTTGTCTTGTGCCCCAGTATGTGATCGATCCTTGAGAATGATCCGTGTGCGTTTGAGAAAAATGTGTACTCCATTTTTGGGGGTTTAGTGTTATATAGATGTCTGTTAACCCCAAGCGCTCTAGGTCCTTATTTAGAGCTTTAGTGTCTTTACTTATATTTTGTCTCGTTGATCTATCCATTGTTGATAGTGGTGCGTTGAAGTCTCCCACTACGTATGCATTTTCTCTGATGTCTGTTTTCAGAGATGACAATAGTTGTTTGATATATTTTGGTGATCCATCGTTTGGTGAATATATGTTAATGAGTGTTATTTCTTCTTGAAGTATTGTCCCTTTGAACATAATGTAGTGACTGTTGGGGTTTCTTTTTATCTTTTTGAGTTTGAAGTCTGTTTTTTCTGATATAATTATAGCTGTTCCTTCTTTCCTTTTTGGTCCATTTGCATGTAGGATTGTTTTCCATCCTTTAACTTTGAGTCTATTTTTATCTTTTTTAGCTAAATGTGTTTCCTGGAGACAGCAAAAGGTTGGGTTTTGTTTTTAATCCAGGCTGCACCTCTGTGTCTTTTTATTGAAGAGTTTAGTCCATTTAAATTTAGAGTTACTATTGATATGGTAGCATCTGTATTTGCCATTGTGTTTGATTTCATTTATTTATTATTTTAGTAACTTTTTTTATCCTTCTTTCATTGTTATTTGTCCTTCTGAGGTTCTGGCTTTAGGATTTCTTGTGGTATTTTTTGGAGTGGTGGTTTAGTCGTAATGAAATTCCAGAGTTTCTGTTTGTCTGGGAAGGTCCTTATTCTTTCTTCATAGAGGAAGGAGAGCTATGCGGGATAGAGTATTCTTGGTTTGCATCTGTTTTCTTGGAGTCTGTTGACTATGTCCCTCAATTCTCTCCTAGCCCGTAGTGTTTCTTTGGAGAAGTCTGATGTCAGCCTGATTGGTTTTCATTTGAATGTTATATTTTTCTTCCCTCTTGTCAGCTTCATTATTTTTTTCCTTGTCCTGGATTCTTGGGAGCTTTACTATTATGTGTCTTACTGTATTTTTCCTTTCATCGTGGAAATTTGGTGTTTTTCTTGCTTCTTGTATATCAATTTTCAGCTCCTTCTTCACGTTTGGGAAGTTCTCTTCAATTATCTCCTTGAATATTTTCTCTGTTCCTACATCTCTCTCCTCTCCTTCTGGTATTCCTACAACTCTTATATTTCTCTTCCTCATGGAGTCAGATAGTTCCCGAAGTCTTTCTTCAGTCTTTTTCCTTTGTACTTCTCTTTCCTTTTCTGTTTTGGTTCTTTATATTTCTGTGTCTTCAAGAGTACTTATTAGTTCTTCCATTTCATCTATTCTGCTTTCTTTGCTTTTTTCAGAGTTCTTTAGTGCCTCCATCAATTCTTTGATCTCCTGCATTTCTTTTACTTCCCTTTTAGGGACTCATTTTATTCTTCTGATCGTTGATTATTTTTCCCTTATCATTGTTTTCCATTATGACTTCTGACAGTTTTTTGATCATGGCAATTTTCAGTTCTCTTTCTGGAAATCTCAGTAGTTCTTCCAAGTTACTGTCATTGCAATCTGGGGGATGGTTTTCTTTTTGTGGTGTGCTTTTTTCCTGAGGAGTTGCTAGGTTGTGTGTGGTTCTTCTACTCCCTACTGTCTGTTTTCTAATTTGCCGTATGCATTGGGACACTGTGTTGCTGGAACTGGCTGGCATCTTGGGTGAACTTCTCCGCTTCCCTCTGGCTCCTCTGGGAGCCATCTATTGGTTTCAAGTAGTCTTTACTGAAGAAAAGTCCCTGTCCTAAAATGCCAATGCAGGGGCATGCTCCCCTGCTTGCCTGGTCTGCCCCAATCGTGGGTTCCCACTCCCCCTCTGGACTTGGACTGCAGGCCAGAAGGGGCCTGTCATGGACGAACTTCCCAACTCACCTCTGGTTCCTCTGGGAGCCTTCTGCAGGTTGCAGGCAGTCTTTACTGAAGAAATGTCCCTGTTCTAGAATGGTGATGTGGGACGCACTCCCGGCATGCCCGGTCTGCCGCAGGGGTGGGTTCTGTGATGTCCTACATTTTGGCATCAGAAAAATGTTGGCTTCAGAATAAGTGTTTACAAATATTCATCTTCAACATTTTGGAAGAATTGAAAAGAGAAGATAACTATTTGAAAGTGTGAATCCCAGTCCTGTGCTTTTGTCTCTCGGGAGACTTGACAATTATTTCCATTTCCTTGCTTTTAACTGGTGTTTGGGGGGAGACAGGAAGGCAATAGCAATAAAACATAAGCTACAGTAACTGATCTTTCATAACAATGAATAAAACCTCTCACTCATGATCATCATTTAAAAAAAAAAAAGCTTTTGTTTTTAAAGAGTTGATGTTGGCTTGTAACATTGTATTTGATTTAATGGTACAGATTCACACCTTTTCAGATGCATGTTATCACATCACACCCACCACCAATTTCCCATATTCCTCCACCACAGCCCACTGGCCACTTATTTCATTTGCTCCCCATCCTTATCCCCTGTAAGAGTATCAATTCTAGAGACAGAATTCTATAGACTTGTTTCAGTTGGTTTCTCCTTTGTTTTGCTTCTCTATATTTTACATGTGTGAAATTATTTGGTATTTGTCTTCTCCTTCTGACTTATTTCATTTAGAATTATCTCATCTATTCCATCCATGTTTTCTCAAATGGCAGTTTTCTCAAATTTTCTCAATTTTTCAACATTTTATCGCTGAATAGTATTTCAGTGTATGTGTGAGTATGTGTGCACAATATCTTATTTATCCATTCATCTGTCATTGGGCACTTAGGTTGTTTCCATTATGCAGCTATTATAAATAGTGCTACAATAAACACAGGAGTACACATGATCCTTTGAATTAGGATCTTTGCATTCTTTCAGTAGGCACTTAAGACTGCAAATGCTGGGCCATCTGATAGATTTATTTTTAACATTTTGAGAAACTTCCATACTTACTTCCACAGGACTGACCTACTCTGTATTGCCACCAACAATATAAGTGTATTCCTTTTTCTCCACATCCTCACCAACACTTCTCATCTTTTTAATATGTGTTATTGCTGTAGGTGTCAGTTGGTATCTTGTGCTTTTGATTTTTGTTCTTCCTGGTAAATGAAGAAGAGTATATATTCATGTATTTGTTGAGTGTATGTCTTCTTTTTAGAACTATCTTCTTAGTTCTTCTCTACATTTTGCTCTCTCTAAAATTTTTTTAAAGATTTACTTATTTATTTATAAAGCACTGGGTATAGTCAGAAGCACTGGAGGGTGAGAGAATTCACCAGAGTCAGAGCAGGGAGCAGAACGGGCAGACTGACAAAATAAACTGCTGAGGGGAGCAGTGGGTGCAACAGAAGTTTGTACACCACGCGGGACCCTTGCTGGTGGCCTGGGATAGAACCAGCACTGCAGAGGGTGCAGGCAGCTTCTCAGCCCAGTGCTCAACCACTGGGCCACCAGAGGAGGCCCTGCTCTCTTTATATTAAGATTGTTTTATTTATATTATGTTTTATGGATTATTTGTAGATCTTGGATATTTGCTCTTTGGCATTGACATTGATTTTCCATGATTTAATAAAAAACTGTACAGCATATTTTAAATCATTTTTCATTTTTTACACTGATTTCTTTTCTCAGATGTAGTCCCCATAGAATTTCCACCACCAATTCACCTGTACACCATCACTGTACTATCTTGCTTTGATCCCTCTTCCCCCCAACAGAATGCTTTGATTTATAGTTTTCTGTTTATTTTTCTTTTGTTTTGTGTGTTTTTTATTGTTATCATTCCTTCTTTGATCTTTATTTGATTCCACTATATTCCTCCTATAAGAGAAACCATTTTTTTTCTTTTTCCTTCTGATTTATTTCACTGAGCATAATCCTGTCTATCTCCATCTATGTTGTGACAAATGACATTAGTTTATCTTTTTTATTGCTGAATAATATTAGATTGTGTATATGAACCACATCCTCTTGAGCCAGTCATCTATTATTAGGCAGTTGTATTGTTTCCAAGTCTTACCTATTATTATTTGCTTCAATAAACATACCAGTGGATGTATCCTTTTGAATTAATGTTTAATTGCTGGGTCATATGTAGTTCCATTTTTAGTATTCTGAGGAACATCCACACAGCTTTCCATAGCGGTTGGACCAGTTTCCATCCCCACCAACAGTGTAGTAGAGTTCTTTTGTTTCACATCCTCGCTAATATTTGTTGTTGCTAGTTTTTTTAATATGTGCCATTCTTACTAGTATAAGATGGTATCTCATAATGGTTTTGATTTGCATTTGCCTGAATATGAGGGATTTTGAACAATTTTTCATATGCCAGTTGGCCATTAGCATTTCCTCTTTGGAGTAGTGTCTTTTAAGTTCATTTGCCCATTGTTTGACTGGATTCCTTACTTTGTTTTTATTGACTTGTGTGAGTTCTTTATATATCTTTGTGATCAATCCACATCAGTTGTATAGAGTGCAAAAATTTTCTCCCTATCAGTGGGGTGTCTCTTTGTTTTAGTTAATGTCTCTTTTGCTGTTCAGAATCTTTTTAGTTTGATGTATTCCCAGCTGTTTATCTTTTCCTTCACTTCCTTTTCTTTGTGAATGAATCTTTAAAGATGTTACAGAGATGTGTATATCATAGTGTTTTACTTATGTTTTCTTCTATGTGTTTTTGGTATCATGTCTCACATCCAAATCTTTAATCCATTATGATTTATTTTTTTGTATGGTGTGAATTAATGATCTAGTTTCATTTTTGCTTGTGTTTGCCCAGTTTTCCCAATGCCATCGTTGAAAATACTCTCCTTCTCTAGTATATACTATAGGTTCCTTGGCATAATCATTGTGAAAATGAATCTGGGATTTATTTCTGGATTCTGAATACTATTTCATTGTCCTTTGTGTACATTTTCATTCAAATGCTATACCATATGATTTTTACAGCTTTATCATATATCTTGAAGTCTAGGAACACAATATCTCCATTGTTTTCATCAGAAGCATTGGATTTTTGGAATGTATTTTGGGTCTGAATTGATTTCAGTAATGTTGTTTTCTATTTCTTTGCAGTATACCATTGAAATTTTGATAAGGATTGCATTGAATCTGTATATTGCATTGGGTATGATGGCCATTTTAAGAATGTTAACTCTTCCCATCCTTAAATGGATGATATCTTCCCATTTATTCTGTTTTATTTATCTTGACAATCTCTTATAGTTTTTTATTTTACAGTCCTTTACCTTTTTTGTTATGTTTAACCCTAGTATTTAATTCTCTTTGATTCAGTTATTAAGGGTATCCTTTTCTTGATTTCTTCTTTTTTTTTTTTTAGTTCTTTATGTTGTATAGAAATGCAACTGTTTATGTGTTTATTTGCAGTCTAACACTTTACAGTAGTGATTGTTATTTTAGTAGATTTCTTAGTTGAATCTTTAGGGTTTTCTATGCATGTGAGTGTGCTATCCACAAATGGTGATAAATTTTACTTCTATCCAATTTTTTATTATTTATATAACTTTCTGATGCATAATTGTTGTACTATAGTGGTCCAATGCTCATTGAATGGTAGTGGTCAAAGTGGACATCCTTGTCTTGTATCTGATCTTAGAAGAAAACTTAATTTTTTAACCATGAAGTCTGATGCTGACTGCAAGTTGTTTTTTTTTTTTTTTACTTTTGACTTTTATTGTGTTGTGGTATGTTCCTTTTAACCCCATTTTTGAGAGATTTTGATATAAATGGATGTTGACTCTTATTAAATGGTTTATCTACATGTGTTCATAATATGATTTTCATTTATCTTTTAGTTGATGTGAGAATTACAATTTTCATTTTGTGGGTGTTGAACCCTCCTTGTGTTACCTAATAAATCCTACTGGGTCATGGTAGAATATATTTTTAATGTATTGTTGAAATAGTTTGCTAAGATTTTGTTGAGGATTTTTGCATCTATGTTCATTGGGGATATTGGCCTGGAGTTTTCTTTTTCTGTAAAATCCTTATATGCTTTTAATATCAGAGAAATGTTGGTGTCATGTTTTTAGAAGAATTTCCTCTCCCTTTCCTTTTTGAAGATTTGTTAGAATCTGTAGTGGTACCAGCAGGTCCTTATAGGTCAGCTCCTCTGAGCAGAAGATCATTATTATATAATTTCTGGAATATTATGTTACACTTCAAAAAACTGGGTTGCGAAGCTGCCTGCGGCCTCTGCAGCGCCAGTTCGATCCCCGGCTGCTCCCCGGCCACCGGAGGAGGGTCCCACATGGTGCGCAGACCTCTCCTGCCGCCCGCTGCTCCCCTCAGCAGTGTACTTCGGTCCTTCTGCCTGCTCTGCTCCCCGCTCTGGCTCTGGTGAATTCTCTCACCCTCCCGCGCTTCTGACTGTACCCAGTGCTTGTATAAACAAATAAAAATAAATCTTTAAAAAAAAAAAAAAAGAAATGACTCCCTCTACATTATCCTGCCACCTATAATTGTATCATATATAAAGATATGTGAAGTCAAACATGCGAACAGAATATAAAAGTGATCTTTAATCTGAAGTAAACAAGAATATATTCCAGAGGAAGTTGGCGATGATGCAATATATACAAATAGATATAAATCACCAAAGGTCACAAAGAACACTAAGTAATGACAGAGAATAAAAACAAAAAACAAGTTGGAAATCTGTAAAAAAAATTCTACATTCTATAATTTGTAAATTTGAATGTACATTCTTGATATTTCTATCATGTCCAACTTTCTCAGATTTCCTTTCGACATAAAATATGGGACTATAAATTAATGTTTTCATACATATATATGCTAGTTTATTTGAAATAAAAAATGCAAAAAAAAACAAAAAGTTTATTTGTGAATATTGTTTTGACTCAACAAAATCCACAATTTCTTTTATTTCTTGCAAAATTCCTCGCAGCAGTATTTACTATTTCCACATTAATTGCAGAAGGAAATTAAGGTTCTAAGAGATTCAAACTTTAAAATTACATTAAAATGTCATGATAATAGATTGTTCTTGAATTAAACACAAAAGAATATATGTGCTATATATAGCAGTGTTTGATAAACCACTTTTGTTGCTCAAATTGTACATTTTAAACATATACAATTTTTAATATGGAATATTCTCCAATAAATTTTACAGAAGGAGCAAAATATTCAACACTACATGCATCATAGTAGAATTCAAAACACAGTACATGATTCTCATTGAAGCAGTAGCAAGAGATATCTCTTCTACCTAGGAAGAAAGAAGAGTATCATATATAGATTCAGACAAAAAATAAGCAAATTTAAATAAATTCATATGTGATTCTCTCCTTAAATAAACCAGAAGATAATGAGACAAACTGATCATATATTGGATCAAGGGAGAAGAGTACCATGATTCACATAACATCATGAATGTGTCTTAGAAACACAGTCTGCGTGTTCTGTTACCTGCTCTGTCTCTAGTGAATCCTGTCACCCTCCTACACATCTGGACTGTACCCTGGTTCTTATATAAATAAATAAAACTTTAAAAAAATAAATAAAAGACACTAAGCCAAAAAAAAAAAAAAAGAAACACGATATTGGGATACACAGTGGAAAACACATGACAGAGAGCAGCAGAGCTCAAAAATACCCCACCATGCAATCTCCTTTGGTAATTAAGCCATTATACTAAATAATTTGTGTCTCTTGTTATGCAGTAATAATTAACTGATACAATAATTCAAGTGAATAGAAGTGAGGGCAATTATAAAAATCTGTCACTGGCTATCATTTTGATTTGTTATTATGTTTGAAGAAAACATTTAGGGTTGCTTTGTTATTTCAGTTTATTTCTAACAATTGTATCTAAAATAAAATCAACTTCCACTGAGATTGATATTTAGGTAGCCAAAAATAGTTGAAATGATATGACTGTTTGTGTCGTGAGCTGGTGACTAGACTGGAATTTACTTTCCTCCTGACCATAAATGTTGAATTGAATCCCAAGTGTAAAGGGGAAATAATGATCATTTACCACCCTACTCTAGTTATGAAAAACTAATAAGGGAAGGTATATTTCCTTCAAAGAAAGGAGTATTATTATAGGTGCACTGGAAGCATCAAGGAGAAATATGATGATAATTCAATAAAAAATATAAAGAATTGCCAATTAAATATTCATCCATGTGTATAAACTCAAACACATTGACACCAATCTCCATAATCCAATAAATAGACATGGAGCATGACAAACAAATATTTTGCAGAGTAATTGCAGACTTCTTGTGAATCTATAATAACAGTAGTTAACCTATTTATCAAAATGTGTCTCCTGTCTCGTCCGCTGCTCCCCACAGCAGTGTATTTTGTCAGTTTGACTGTTCTGGTCCCCGCTCTTGCTCTGGTGAATCCTCTCACCCTCCTGCACTTCTGACTGTACCCAGTGCTTATATAAAAAATAAATTTTTAAAAAAATGAAGATTTATTTTAAAAAAGTGTGTCTCTCATGCATACTTCTTATGCATATCTTATAGAAAATTTTATGGTAAGAATACATGATCTTAATGAAGAGAATAAAACCCAGTGACCAGCTATAAAACATACTGTATGTTAGTCTGCAGGAAGTAATATAAAAGAAATGATGTACACAACTATGTAAAATTTTTGTCTGGGATTTCCTCCAATACAAAATTACATAAATTGCCTTGGTCATCAATTGCAGTTACTTTTCTGTAGAAGTAGTTGAACTTATTTACTTCTCTTAGTAAAACAAAAAAGTTATTTAGTCTCTTATATGACAACTGAGACAGTAATTCAAAAAATAAAATCCACATTATTTCATTAGGCAAGTGGGAATTTCAAACTATATTTGTACCACAGTTGGGATAAATATGAGAAAGTATGAAACCAAAAAAAAAGGAATAACTGCTGGGTATTATAAAGAGCAGAAAACTTAAAAAATAGGGCTACATAAATTGAGTAGAGAAGTTGAGGTGAAAGAATTGGAAATTCCAGGAAATAAATGGAAAGAGCAAATTCTACTTCCAGAGTCTGACCAAATAGTCACATTTTCTGAATCTGAAGTTTTCATCTCTACAATTATGGTCACTTCACCAGAACTATGACAACTGCCCTTTTGTAATTTCTTTCACAAAGAATCTTTTCAGGGCCCTCTTTATGTCTTTGTTCCTCAGACTGTAGATGAAGGGGTTCAGCATTGGTGTGACCACAGTGTACATAACTGAGGCTATTGCACTTGATTGTGAGCTGTGGGTAGCCGCAGAGCTAAGGTACACCCCTAGGATTGTACAATAAAATAAAAGAACAACTGAAAGGTGAGATGCACATGTGGAAAATGCTTTATACTTGCCCTGAGCAGATGAGATTCTACGTATGGAGGAAACTATCTTAGAGTAAGAGTAAAGGATACAAATAAAGGGACCACCGCCCAACAAGAGAGCTGCAATGTACATCACCATGTTATTAACAAAGGTGTCAGAACAGGCAAGTTGGATCATCCGATTGACTTCACAGAAAAAGTGGGGGATTACCAAGTCTGTACAGAATGAGAGTCGCAAAATCATTAAGCTTTCTAGCAAGGCATTCAGGGCACTAAGGATCCAGGACACCAGAACCAGCAGTCCACAGAGCCGGGGATTCATGATGACCATGTAGTGCAGGGGGTGACAGATAGCCACAAAGCGGTCATAGGCCATCACAGTCAGGAGAAACATATCCAACACAGCAAAGAGTACAAAAAAATAAATTTGGGTGATGCAGTGTTCATACATTATGACCTTGCTCTGTGTGTGGATGTTTAGAAGCATCTTGGGGATGGTTGTAGAGGTGAAGCAGATGTCTACCAAGGACAGGTTGCAGAGGAAAAAGTACATGGGTGTATGGAGACGGGAATCTGAGCTGACAGCCAGGATGATGAACAGGTTCCCAAAGATAGTGAGCAAGTACATGGAGAGGAAAAACCCAAAAATAAGAGACTGCTGTTGTGGTTCCTCTGATAATCCCAGAAGAAATATTGAAATCTTTGTATTATTGCCTGTTTCCATGTGGTGGAAATGACCTCTGGAAAAGAAGAAAACAACAAAATAAAGTTTCATGCAAAATTTCATTAACCACATCTCTGAATGCTGCACTATGTATTTTGCTCTTAATAAATTAGCTTTTGCATTCTGTATATGGCTTTATTTCACCTGTGTGATCCCAGTACCACCTCTAATATTGAATTGTGCCCTAACCAGCATTAAGAGTTCATGTACTCTACAGTTTTTAAGTTATTTTTTTTCATAGCAGAAGTATAAATTAATTGCTCAGTTGATGTTGGCACTATGTAACTTGTATAGGATGCTGAAGAACAAGTTCCCTCACTTCACTGATGGGGAAGGAATATATAAGCCACCAAATATTTTTGTGACATTTCTGATGGTGACATAGCTATCAGAAAAGACAGATGGTTTTAAGAAAAAGGAGAAGTGAATTTCCTTCTACATTTCATGGGTATTTTGGCAAAACCTATAAACAAGATTGACATTTGAACAAGCACCTCAAAGTAACAGGGGAGAGAGATGTAAGATTCTGTGGGGAAATTTTTTCCTGACATAGAGATCAACAGTATGGAAGTTCTGAGGAAAGTTTTTGTTTCAAATATTTTAGTTCACAAAGTGAAGCCCTGTGGTAAAGTGCATGAACATGAGGGACCATGATTACAAATGCTGTCAGATATATTGGAGAGTAAAGTGGCAACTCTTACTGATGAAGTTTCAAGGAAGAATGAATTCCTTGTCCAACTACAAATCTTATGGAGTTTATTTATAGTGTTTCAAAGGAGTTCCCTGTCTAGAGATGACCTGGATTCATATATTCCATGATAATTCTTATGACATAT
Source organism: Talpa europaea (assembly GCF_964194135.1). Classification (NCBI taxonomy): domain Eukaryota; kingdom Metazoa; phylum Chordata; class Mammalia; order Eulipotyphla; family Talpidae; genus Talpa; species Talpa europaea. Next base: position 43,011,830 of record NC_140079.1, on the reverse strand, counting down.
ATGCTAAAACACAATCAATAGCCCAGGTACCCTTGCTCTGATGACTGTTAACACCACAGCATGTGCACACACACACAACCCAAGGAGTTATCTATGTCTGCAGAATCAGTAAAAAGGAGCTCCTAAAGCTGGGTGGAGGATCCTCAAAGCACTAAAATTGGATCGGGTGATTCCACTCCCGGCAATCTACCCAAAGGATACAAAAATATTAGTTTGAATGGAAAGCTGCTTTCCTATGCTTACTGCAGCACTATTTACAATAGCCAAGATATTGAATAAAACCCAAATGCCCCACAGATGAACACCTCAAGAAGGTGTGATATGTATACACAATGGAATGCTACTCAGCAATCAAAAATGCAGCAATATAGATGCAGCAATATAGATGCAATATAGATGTAGCAATATAGATGAAGCTGGAAGGGATTATGCTAAGCAAAATAAGTCAGAAGGAAAAAGAAAAATATCAGATGGTCTCTCAATTATAGGGAGAATATAGGGAAACAGAAAAAATGGTCAGCAATAAGACAAAACTTGTAGGAAAACTGTGGGTCTGAGGGATATAGCAGGGGAAGTGGGGGGGGGGAATGGGTCAAAACAGAGGACAGGTGACCTTCCTGGTGGCATAGGGTTTAAGTTTCAGCTCTATCATGCTATCACCACTGTGGCCTGTTCCCCAATCAGGGAGTTAACCCACATGTCTCTCAGCAGACATCTCCTGTCTCCCCAGAATCTCCCCTTAGCAGTATATTTTAGAAGATCCACCTGCTCTGCACCCCATTCTGTCTCTGGTGAATCCTCTCACCCCCCAACCTCTGGCTTAAACCCTAGTTTTTATGTATAAATAAATAACTAAAAGTACTAAAACTTTTTTTTTTTTTGGTGGGACCCTCGCTGGGGGCTGGGGAATGAATTGGAGCTGCAGAGGCTGTGGGCAGCCTCGCAGCCCAGCGCTCAACCGCTGTGCCACCAGGGGAGGCCCACTAAAACTTTTTTTAAAAAAGGAGGGTGGAGGAAAGAACATGAGGGATTATGGTGCTGATTCACTGGTGCCCTGGTGGTAGAAGAACTGCAGGGAGTACATCTGAGGGGAGAAATCAAATATTTGATGAAAATGAACAACAATATCAAATAAATAAAGAATGAATAAATGAATAAATAAATGAAACAAAGATCCTTCATAGTGGGAGGCAGTCTGGCTCATATCTAGCCCTATGGCTGGGATGTACTTGCATGTACTGGTTCACTTTTTCAAGAATACGTCAAGATTAAAGCTCAGATGAGGTGTCTGCATTTCAAAAAGAAAAGCCAGGCCCACCTGGTGTTGCAAGGGGTTAAGACGCAACCTATGAAGCTATCCACAGCCACTGCAGCATAAGTTCCATCCCTGGTCAGCCACATGGTTCAGCAGGCATTTCTTGTCTCACCTACTGCTCCCCTCAGCAGTGTATTTTGGTCAATCTGCCTGTTCTGCTCCCCGCTCTGTCTCTGGTAAATCCTCTCACTGTCCCCCTGTTCCTCTGGCCTGAACCCCAGTTCTTATATGCATAAATAAATCTTATGAAAAAAAAAGAAAAAGAAAAGAAAAGCCAACCACTGGGTTTACATTACAGTGGCACAATACAATGGACTGGTATATGACTAACAAAATATTTCAACTTTAAATATTTCCTACAGTAATCCATACACATATAAAGTAAATATCTGCAAAGCAACAAAGTAGAAAGAAACTCTTTCATTTGGAATGCACCATCGAAAACACTAACAAAAACTCAGATCTCAGTAAAGAATCTGTGCAAAACACTTGCATAGTTAGTTCACAATAGAAGTTCTATCAAATGGAAAATAGATTCAGCCTGAAGGGTAATGAAAAACTGCAAAGTAAAACTCTTTGGTATCCCTATTGACCTATTAAATAAAATGAACTGTCTTCCTAAGTAACATCTACCGCCACTGGCCGAGACCTTTCGGTACAGTACAGGTTGTGTTCAAATACACCTCACTTGTAAAAGAGCTTTTAAATGAGTTCAACACCTGCCATTCACACCTAAAAACTCTATTTTTCTCTTTCATCATAAACTGTAAAAATCCTTGGATATGTTCTAACTTTACTGGATCATAATAGTCTTCACATTCTTCTTAGTCTCATCCAAATGGGCTTCTCCTATCCCTTAGTTTTCAACAATGACCCTTGATTTCTGAGCACAATGGACAGTTCTCCTTTTAACAATTACATAAATTAATATGGCAATCTCTTGTCTCTAGGCTGATTAAGATCTCAGGTGAACTCTGGTAAAATCTCTCTGTTGCTTTCATAGTGAGTTACTTCTGAAGTAAGTCCTAGACTCTCTGACCCACCTGGATGAGGTCTCTGAGAAGAAGGTCTCCAAATGAAAGTCCAAGTTCCTCCCTGTATAGTTGATAATGGAGGCTGAAATTGTTCCTAGACAAACTAGCAGGAAAGAATGAAATGTTGGTTGCAATCGCTTCTCGGCCTTTTAGATAAGATCAAGTGAAGAATGAAATGTTGGTCCCTGAACCACATGCACGATTGCAAACACAGCAATCACCTCCTGTGCACCTCAAGATGGTACAAGCTCTGGTTCTGCAAGAAAGAGATATTTACAGCTACATGTAGCAACTCATTAGTCACATTTTTTTTTGAACCTCCAACTATTAAGCACATGATTTCCCTCTACTCTGGACTACTAGAGCAGATTTTTTTTCCTAATGACTCAGTTCCCAAGAGATCAGGTTAAAAGTCAAGTGAATTCACTCTTTATTGTTCCTTCTCTGTGGATTTTCTTGTCTCCAGTGTTCTAAGCCCCCAGCAGTGTATCACACCCATGAATTCAAGTTTAAAAAAAAATGTTTAAGACTGAAGTGAGGAACCAGTGTTAACTAGATCCTCTGAATTTAGACCACTGAAAGGGGTGGGACACTAACACTGATATTTCAAAAAACATTCTATTCCTCTATTCCACAAAGAATAGAATTGAGGGTCTCCCCGGTGATGCAGTGGTTGAGCTCTGGGTTGCAAACCTGCCGGCAGCCTCTGCAGCACCTATTCAATGCCCGGCTACCGGGCGAGGGTCCAACATGGCGCACAGACCTCTCCTGCCTCCCGCTGCTCCCCTCAGCAGTGTATTTCGTCAGTCTGCCTGTTCTGCTCTCCACTCTGGCTCTGGTGAATTCTCTCACCCTCCCGCACTTCTAACTGTACCCAGTGCTTGTATAAATAAAATAAATAAATCTCTTTAAAAAAAGAATATAATTGAGTGTCTTAATAGAAATACTTGGTGAAATTTTGTCATTTCATGAGATGCTGAAACAACTAGAAACTTGATATGCATATCACAAGTTAGGAGTTGTCATTTGGTCCTTAATTATAAAATGTTTGTTGACTATAATGGATAATTTTAGAACTTTTTAATGCCTTACAACCTAAGTTAGAAAACTGTAATTATGTAAGTTTTATAAAAGTCCTTTGTATGCAATAGTACAATTATTAACTAAATACTCCGTTACAAAAATGGGGCTTGTGAGGTTTTTTGCCCTGCCTATAATTACATTTTTATGTTATATCATTTAACAATACTGGTTGAATGCATTAAGCTCAAGTGCTGGGACTGAAAATATTTAGTTAGGAAAATAAATGCCCCTCCTATTAAGTTATGATAATACCTGAAATGTTAATTAAGCTGAACAATCTATCAAAAAAAATTTAACAAAGTCAAAAATGTCTCTTGTACATTAGAGTGCATTGAGGGGACAATAATTGTATAATATGATGCTATAAAAATGGCTGTGAATATACTTTTTCTTAATATAATAAATAATGGCATGTCTAATAACAATAAAAGATCAATGAGAAAATAAGTTGGGCTAAGAACTAATTGTGGCTTCTATTAAGAAATTTTCACAGCAAGAATATTTTATAGAAAGTCTTATGAAACAGGTACATATCCATGTAAATATTTTTAATTATTCCTATTTAAATATATATAGTAGAACATCCAGACAGACAGAAAATATTTAAGGTGTGCTTGAAGAACACTAACAGCAAAGCAAATTAAGTCAGAAGAGAAAGACAAAAACCAGTTGATTTCACAGATATGTGGAATATAAAGAAACAGATAAAACAAAAGCAAAAAAATGCCTAGAAAGACACTGCAGAATTGAAGCTACCAGAAATGGTGGGTGGTTTGTGGGATACTGACGGGAGAGGGGACTCAATGTTCTATAGTGGAGATTTACTGGTGCTTTGGTGGTGGGTAATGTGTGGTAACATATTTTTGAAACATTATGGCCATACATCTCCTAAGTAATATATCTCAATTTTTAAAAAGATACAATTAAAAGAGAAAACAACCCCAATTACAATAGTAATGCAATTAATAAAAATGTCTAAAAAGTTTGGTATATGTTCTGTTTCTATTCCTGTTTCTGTCTGAAAATTTCCAGTGATGACAGCCCAAATGCCCAAAAATAGATGACTGGATCAAGAAGATGTGGTACATATATACCATGGAATATTACTCACCATTCAAAAAAAAGATAAACACATGCAATTTGCAGCAACATGGATGGCACTGGAAGGGATCATGCTCAGCGAAATAAGCCAAAAAGAAAAAGAAAAATACCGGATGGTCTCACTCATAGCAGGAATCTAGAAAACTTAAATAAGGGACCAGGAAAATGAATAACTGTAAGAAAGTGAAAATCAAAATCAACAGAAAACTATGAACCAGAGACACTTTTTTGGGGGTGGGGGGAGGGAGGGGAGGGATTGGGGTCAGAATGGGGGGTTTGCAATTGTATGGGGGAATATAAAAATAAAATTTATTATTAAAAAAAAAGAACAGAAATAAATGAAAGAAATACAAAAAAAAAAAAAGTCTTTACATTCCCTAAATGAAATACCTCTCATTTTCTAAATTTGAATAACCACTATTGGGCAACTGATGAACATTATCAGCATATATGTGTGTGTGTGAGTGTGTGTGTGTGTGTGTGTGTGTGTATATATATATATATATATATATATATATATGTATCCTTTATACATCTCCTCTAGGCTGAGGATCATCACAAATCTTCATAATCAAAGGATGAATAACACAAAAGTTGAAGTCCTTCTTTTTTTATTTTTTTGCATGTTTTTTATTTATTTAGTTAGTTTTTTGTTTGTTTTGTTTATACATGCACTGGGTACAGTCAGAAGCGCAGGAGGGTGAGAGAATTCACTAGAGCCAGAGCGGGGAGCAGAGCAGGCAGAAGGACCAAAGTACACTGCTGAGGGGAGCAGCGGGCGGCAGGAGAGGTCTGCTGCCATGTGGGACCCTCCTTCGGTGGCCGGGGAGCAGCCAGGGATCGAACCAGCGCCACAGAGGCCACGGGCAGCTTCGCAACCCAGCGCTCAACCGCTGCACCACCGGGGAGGCCCTGAAGTCCTTCTTAGACATGAGAATAAAGGTCACATGTTTTCCTGCACATATGCATATACTTCCTCTTTCTCTTGGTTACCTAGAAGAGAACTTCAGTAGAATCACCTTTAATACAGTTGTCTGAAAGAAAGGTGAGTAACAGAATAATCATGAATGTTGTCTTCAAATATCAGGACAAATGCTACTAATAATAAGTAGCAGGTTATTATAATTTCCTTTCATTTTATTCACTCTGATCATTTAATCAGTTAGCTATTGCTTTATATCAAGCCATTCTAAAATTAATTAGATCAATATATTTCATTTTTAAAGGGTCTATATAGTCCAGAGGTGTTCTGATATCTGTTGGTCCCCTTATGAGTCCATAGTCAAGTGGTGGATTAGCTGGAGTGTCTCTGCTGGTCTTGATTGGGGGCAATTAATATATTAATGGCTGATCTAAGGAAAACTTGTTGAGGCAAACCTGCTTGGATTTGTTCACCTGTTTCAACCAGGGTCCTGAGAGAGAACAACATCAATGCACTGGAGGAAATTTTATTGTTTTAAAAGCTAAAAATAGAAAAGAAACCCTGAAATTAATAAGTATTGACATAAGAAGACAGAATGTGAGTAAATTAAACAGATAGCAGACCGATAAGCACAAAAATTGATGAAATACAAAGCAGAAAAATTAATAAAACCTAAATCTGAATCTTTGAAGTGATTGATGATTGAATTTAGTCTAAGCTGGAATGTCCATTGAAAAAGGAGGGAAGACACAAATTGCTAACATCAGGAATGAAAGTTGGTGATTACTGTTTGAATTTTAGATATTAAAGAGCTAATAAGAGAGTATCAGGAACTATCTTATATACACAAATTTAACAAATGAATACATAAAATTGAACAATCACTCCAAAATTTTAACTACCAAAATACTTACTCTCAGAGATTATCCCATGTTGATATAAAGGCCTAGTATCAGTGTAGTTCAAAACCTACCAACTTGCAAAACTTCAGACCCAGGTTTATTTACTGGTAAAGTTTCCCAATTATTTAAAGAAGAATTAATAACAATGGTATACACCCTTTTCCTGAAAGATGCTACTAAGAAAATAAAAAGGAAAGCCAAAACTTGGGGAAATGTTTACATAATTAACAGACAATTTACATCAGAAATGGTAAAGGTATGTGTAGAACTCAGTCATAAAAACAGGCACAACCTAATTCAAACTAATGATCAAAAGAATTGAGAAGATACGTTACAAAAAAAAAAAAGACATGACAACAGCCAAAAACACATGAGTAGATATTAAACATTATTCATTATCATGAGATGTATATTCAAACCACGATAATATACTAAGGTACAACTTTTTTCCTACTATAATGCACAAAATAATGACTGGAAAAATCAGATGTTGGCCAGGATGGGGTACAAATACTATTGCTGATGGGAGTTGTTTTTTATTTTTTTAAGATTTATTTATTTATGCATACAAAAAGTGGTGTATAGGCCGTATGTGCAGGAGTGAGAAGATTCATCAGAGACTGAGTGTGGAGCAGAATGGACAATTCACTGAAATGCACTGCTGAGGAAGGCAGCAGGGGAGCCAGGAGAGTTCTGCTGGCCATGTGGGTTAGCTCCCTGGTCAGAGAGTGAACTAATGCTGCAGTCACTGCAGATTGCTTCATAGTCTGAGACTTAACCCCTTGCACCATGAGGTAAGGCCCTGATGGGAGTTTTATAAAGCATAATAGATTGTCACCAGTTAATTACAGTTATACCTCCACCTAGCCCTTGCTGTAATAATCTACTTTTATTCATTCATATTCTATTTCTATTCTAACAATCTACAATCTATTCATTTCTCTCTGGCATATGACTAGAAGTGTGTATGTGTGTGTGTATATATATGTATATATATATATATATACACACTACAATATATATAGTAGTAGACTATATAGTGTATATATATATATATATAGTAGACTATATACATGTGTATATATATATATGTAAAGAACAAATATTTTTCCAAGGTAATACAATATATGACTAAAAACTTTCTCATCATAGCTATGGCCATCTATGACTCTAACCTATTTTGTCAGTATCTGTGTTAAAATGTGCATTTCCATGTACACTCCTTGCAAATCTGTATTTCATTACCAATTTTTTAAATTTAGTTTAATTTTATATATTTTACATCATTTTTTCATTTTTGCACAATATATGTATTTTCATCTTGATTATAGTCCCCATAAAATTCCTACCCCTCTTGTTTTGATCCAACTCCCTTCTCCCCTGCTGCCCCTTGCCCCTGTGGTGTGTCTCTGGTTTATAGTTGCTTGTTGATTTTGATTTTTACTTTATTATAATTAGTATTTTTCCTGGTCCCTTATTTAGGTTTATAGTGGCACTATTTACAATACATAAGCTTTGGAAACAACCCAAATGCCCAAAAATAGATGTCAGGATCAAGAAATTTGGTGCATATACACAATGGAATATTACTCAGCTATCCAAAAAGATAAACTCATGCAATTTGCAGCAACATGGATGGAGCTGGAAGGGATTATGCTCAGTGAAATAAACCAGAAAGAAAAAGAAAAATACCAGATTGTCTCACTCATAGCAGGGATTTAGAAAACCTAAATAAAGGATCAGGATAAACCTAATTATAATAAAGTAAAAATCAAAATCAAGAAGCAACTATAAACCAGAGACACACTGAAGGGAGGGGAGGAGGGAATAAGATCAAAACAAAGGGGGTGGGAATTGTATGGGGACTATAACCAAGATTAAAATGCAAAAACTATGAACCAGAGACACTTTTTTGGGGGTTGGGGGGCGGGAGGGGAGGGATTGGGGTCAGAATGGGGGGATTGCAATTGTATGGGGAATATAAAAATAAAATTTATTAATTAAAAAAAATAAAATGCATACATTGTGCAAAATGAAAAATGATGTAAAAATGTATAAAATAAAAAGAAGAAACTCAATAAGGAAAAAAAAAGAACCAACTTTTGGTTTCATTAATCTTTTGGATTTTTTTTTAATTTCTATTTCATTTTTGTCTGCTTTGATTTTTATTATTTCCTTTCTTCTACTGGCTTTAGTTTTTTTTTTTTTCTTTTTCTATCTCTTTGAGTTGTGAGATTAGTTTGTTTCTTTGAGTTCTTTCTTGTTTCTTGATGTGAGCCTGTATTGCTATATATATTTCCTCTTATTACTACTTTTGCTGCATCCTATATATTCTGGAAAGTGGTGTCCTCCTTATTGTTCAACGCAAAGATTTTTTAATTTCTTCTTTGATCTCCTCATTAGTCCAGTGGTCTTCCAGTAGTGTGGATTTCAGTCTCCATGAAGTGGGAGGGTTCCTTGTTGTCTTTTCATGATTCATTTCTAGTTTGATGTCTTTATGATTCGAGAAGATAGTTGGAATGATTTTGATCTTCACATATCTGTTGATGTTTGTCTTGTGGACCAGTATGTAATCGATTCTGGAGAAAGATCTGTGAGCGCTTGAGAAAAATGTGTATTCTATTTTTGGGGGGTGCAGTATCCTATAGATATCTATTAAGTCCATGAATTCTATATCTTTATTTAGTGCTCTAGTGTTTTTGTTTATTTTTTTTTGTCTCATTGTTGTCCATTGGTGAGAGTGGGGTATTGAAGTCTCCCACTATATATATATATTTATTTTCTTTAATGTCTGTTTTCAGAGCTGATAATAATTGTCTAATATGTTTTAGTGCTCTTTCATTTGGTGAGTATATGTTGATAAGTGTTATATCTTCCTAGTGTATTATCCCTTGATCATAATGTAGTGTCCGTCTATGTCTCTTTCTATCTTTTCTAATTTGAAGTCTATTTCATCTGATATAACTATTGCTGTTCCTGGTTTCTTTTTTGGTCCTTTTGCTGGAAGGATTGTTTTCCAACTTTTTATTTCAGTCTGTTCATCTTTTGTGGTTAAATGTGATTCCTGGAGACAGCAGAAGGTTGGATTTTGTTTATTAATCCAGCCTGCTACTCTGTCTTTTTATTAATGAGTTTAATCCATTTACATTTAGAGTTAATATTGATATGTTGGCATCTGAATTTGTCATTTTGTTTGTATTTTTTGTGATTTTGTTCCTCACTTTATTCTGTTCTTGTTCATTCCTCTGCTGTTTTTGGCTTTAGGACTTCTTGTAGAAATTTTTGGAGTGGGAGTTTAGTGGTAATGAATTTCTGGAGTTTCTGTTTGTCTGAGAAGGCCCATAATTTTTCCTCATAGAGGAAGAAGAGCTTTGCAGGGTAAAGTATTCTTGGTTGGCATTTTCTGTACAAGACATTGTCTTGGACTCTTACAAGCTTTACTATTATGTGTCTTGCTGTAGTTTTATTTTCATTTTGGTAATTGGGTGTTCTCACTTCTTGTATGTCTATATTTATCTCCTTTTCTCATACTTCGGAATTTTTTTCAGTTATCTCCTTGAATAATTTCTCAGATCCTCTGTCTCCTCATCTTCTGGAATGCCTATAACTCTTATATTTTCTCTCTTCATGGAGTCTGATAATTTTCTAAGAGTATCCTCATACTCCTTCATTTGTACTTCTCTATCCTTTTCTCTTTTGGCTCTTTTATTTCTGTATCTTTGATAATACTGATCTGTTCTTCCATTTCATGGATTCTATTTTCATTGCTTTTCCCAGAGTTCTTTATCTCCTCTAGTATTTTTTTTAATCTCCTGTGTTTCTTTTCTTTCCTTTCTTAAGGTCTCAACTTCATTCTTTGGTTCAGTGATTGTCTCAAATCATTTTTTTTCCTTTTCATTTTCTTTCTGCTTTTTAATCATGATGATCATTAATTCTCTATTTGGCAGGACAAGAAGTTCTTCTATGTCATTGTTGAGCTCTAGTGAATGTTTTTCTTTTTGCTGTGTCCTCCTGTGGGCTTGCTTGGTTATTTATATTTTCCTTCTCCCTGTTGTTTGCTTTCTAATTAATTCTATGTGTTGGGTTGTTGTGCCACAGATGTTGGCAGGCGTCTCTTTGGAGTGCTCCTTCAGGTGTGTCGGAAACTGTTTACTAGACCAAGTCCAGCACTGTAGGTCAAAACTCCACCAGGGTGTTGATACTGTGTTGCTGGGCACCGTCTCTTACAGTTTCTCCCTCTGTATTTACTCAGTACCAGCAGGGAATCCGCTAGTTGGTGATATTGTTCTGGTCATGAGGTGGCTCCAGAGACCAATAGTTGCTGACTTGTGCTTTTTCCCAGGGTTCTCTGAGAAATGGAGGGGGGTGGAGGGGAGCACCACAACACAGGGGTTCTTGTTCAAGCTGGGTGTTGTGTCTGCCCTGTGTTCATTCAGTGCCTTGCCCGTGGCTGTGTGGATCCCGCATCCTGAATTCTGTGCTCTGGAGTCTCAGTCCAAGGCTATCAGATCCAAAATGCTGGCTGTCACCCTGTGCAGTGCCCGCTGCTATGGCACATCCCATGCTCCTGATCCTGCACCTGCCTCTCAGTTTCAGAATAGGGTCTTGCTCCAAGCCTTGCTTCCCTTCTTCCCCCAGTTTGCCTGACCCACCCCTTCTCAGAGTCTGAATGTTGTTTTGGAAATCCTGGCTTCCAACTATCAGGAAGTTGGTGATTTTGTTCTGATCACTAGGTGGCACCAGAGATCTTCCCTAGTATCCTTCCAGACTGGTTTTTCCCTGTGGGTCTCTGGGGAACTGAGTGGGGGTTGTGTGGAACACCTCAGCTGTGTGGGATGTTGTATATTCCCTGAGCCCCACCATTGTGGGGATCCCATGCCCCGAATTTCATGCCCCGGTTCTCAGTTCTGAAGCCCTCAGATCCAGCACGTGGGCAGTAGTCCATTTCAGTATCCACAGAAATGGTACCTTTTGCACCATGCTCCCATGCCCTAGAGCCTGGTTTTTAATTACTCATTGAGGGACATTCAATTCATTGACTGTTCCCACACTTCTCCCCATGAACTTAGTTCATGGGCACAGGGACCTGGGCAGCTGCGATCCCTCTATGCTTTTTGAATGTGCATGCACTTTTCCGCACAAGCTTACAGACTGGCCTTTGCAGATCTCTCTGAGGAGGCCTTATCTTCCTCTAAGGCACCCAGAGCTATTTGCACATGTCTTTGGTGATTCCCACCTGGTTCTCCACAGCTCCTTTTCCTGGGGTACAGTGCCTGCAATAGTTCTTTTCCACTCACAGTCCTGCTTGATCTGTAGTTTGTTCTTGTTTTTTTTTTTTTTTATTTTCTCTCCTTTCTGTTGATGGGAGTGTGCCAGCTTTGTGGGTGGGGGAGGATAGCAGGGTTCTGAGCTTTCCTCTGTTTTTGTCCTCTTTATGGCAATTTTCATCTTTAGGCAGTTTGCCAGAGTTGCTCTTTCATCTTCCATGTCCCATTTATCATGGGGACTTGCCTCTTTTCCTCCCTATTAGCTTTCCCAAGAGGTCAGTTTAAAAAGCAAACTAATTCCACTTTTTCACTCTGCTATGAACTTGCCACTTTTTAATATCTCTAAATTTCCTGGTACATTTTCTTACTTCTGAGTTGAAATTTTCTCACCAAGTCCAAGACTGAGGAATGGGTGTGGATTATGTCCCTAGTGTCTTCAAAGCTTTGGCTTGTGATGGGAACGTTACTTTGGTATTCAAACCATTGTTATCATCCTTCACATCAAGGAAACCAGCTGACTTCTTATGATAATAGAACATGGCGCTGAATTCTTAAGCTTCATTACCCTTGTTAAAACAATTAGAAGTTTTTACATCTATCATGTTTTTTTTTTTCTTTAAGTTTTATTTATTTATGCATAGAATAACTGGGGCACAGGCCATAGGTGCAGGCAGTGAAAGGATTCACCAGAGACAGAATGTGGCACAGAAGAAGAAGATGACTGAAATGCACTGCTGAGGGGGCCAGCAGGTATGACAGGAGAGATCTGCTGTGCCATGTGGGTCACCTCCCTGGCCGTGGATTGAACTCTTGCTGCAGAGGCTGTGGATAGCTCCTCAAATCTGTGCTTAATTCCTTGTGCCACCAGGGAGGCCCTACTTCAGGCATGTTAATTGCTGTAATTTAGTCCCTCACTATAGTGTTTTTTTAATTATATATTACATAGGTTGATATGTCCACTATAAACAAACATCAGAATAATATAGGTTCTCTGTGAATTAATTTTAGTAACATCCATTCCCTGTAAAGTACATTTATGAACTCTATCCTCTAAGGCAGACTGGAGTCTTGGAGGGGTTTAGGCATCTGCCCAAAATTAAATCCATCAAAGTGAACACCCTTAATTGCAGTTCTGTGAGGATACTTCCAGGACTCAAACTCTGGGCAATGGTTCTCAACCAGATATAGGTTTTTTCCAGGGGGAGATATAAGACAGTTTTAGACAAGCTGCTGTGAAACACCTACAATCCACAGGACAGAGACTCCCCAGGCCCAAAACTATTTTATTATGTCACAACTATCAGTAGTTAGCAGGTGAAAAAAACTATCTAGACCAGAAATGACCCTACAACAAGTGCATAATCTGCAGCATCAGATCCTGCAAACAGGGGTTCTAACATCTCTAGCATTCCAGCAATTCTAACAAACTCCTGGTGATGTTAGTGCTTCAGGTCCTGGTCTGTAGACCATCATTGAGTAGTAAGACTATGCTCCTGTGTCAGAGTGAGGTTAGTAGTGTCAGGCCTTCTGTATCATGCCATTTTTTATGTAATTTTAAAGGAAGGGTGTATTCACTTATATCAGTGGTGGGGATAGACACTTCATTATCATTTAGATAACATTCCTAGAATGATATAAATTAATACCTCATTAAAAGAAATCTGTAGCAGTCACACTAATGATCCCCCATGATTGTGTACTCCCTGAACCCCAAATATTTTATGTGATTTTTAAGCAATGGAAGATTAAGAAGAAGGAATAAGATCTCTAACTTTAAAACAAGAAGATAAGGAGATTAAAACCTGGAATCCCTTAATAGATACATCCCAGCAACATAAACTGTCCTTAGCTGATCATTGGTTTCTAGAGGGAAGAGTTCCATCAAAAAGAGGAAATGACAAGAAACATCAAACATATGTGTGTTATTGGAGACTGAGTAACTAAATCAGTGTTAGGAAGGTGTTCAGCATTAGCAGCCAAACATGGCCAGCATATTCAGCCATGTTTAAGCACACTAATCTCTGGAAACCAGCTGAAACAAAGTTGGCCTGCCACAGACCATGAAGGATTGAAACTCAAGTAATCATTGATCAATTAACTTTTCATCTTCATGTCATTTGATGAAGTGTTGGGTTATGTGAATAGGATCCTTGGGCTACTTCTGGAAAAGTTTCATCAAAGTTCCTCTTTCAGCAATACAAGTTGATTTTCTCCAGGAGATGAAAACATTTCCACAGACACAGACAGGCAAAGCTTATTTTAAAATGACAAATTTATTGGGAAAAGGAGAAAAGAAAGAGAGGCATGTGCATGGTTACCAGCAGGCATGAGAGGTTCATCTAACCAGTGCTGAAGTTGTACTAATACAGTGCCTTTTGGGGTAAGGGGTTCATCCCTTTGTGGAATTATTATCTACTTTTAAATTAATTACTTTGAACATGTGACTAAATTGACAAGTAAGGAACAGTGATTGGAGCAAAGAAAGTTTGTTCAATAAATGGTGCTGGGAAAACTGGGTCGCTACATGCAAAAGAATGAAGCTTGAACACTACCTTACACCATACACAAAAATCAACTCAAAATGGATTAAAGAACTAGACATAAGACCTGAAACCATAAAATACATAGAAGGAAATATAGGCAAAACACTATGTGATTTGCACATCAAAGACATCTTTACAGACACATCACCCAAAGCAATGATAGTGAGGGCAAAGATCAACAGCTAGGACTACATCAAATTAAAGAGCTTCTGCACAGCAAAAAGAGACAATAACAAAAACAAATAGAAACCCCACCAACTGGGAGAACAGTTTTGCACACAACACTAATGATAAAGGACCTTTCACAAAAATCTGCAAAGAGCTGATGAGACTCAACAACAACAAAGAAAATAATCCAGTGAAAAAATGGGCAGAAGATCTAAAAAGAAACTTCTCTGAAGAGGAAATGCAAATGGCCAACAGGAATATGAAAAAATGTTCAACATCACTGGTAATCAGGGAAATGCAAATCAAAACTACCATGAGATACCATCTTACACTAGTGAGAATGGCACATATTAAAAAAAAAACTGGGAACAACAAATGTTGGCGAGGGTGTGGATAAAAAGGAACTCTTCTGCACTGTTGGTGGGAGTGCAAACTGGTCCAGCCACTATGGAGAGCTGTGTGGAGATTTCTGGACCTACTAAACATAGAGCTTCCATATGATCCAGCAATTCTACTCCTAGGTATTTACCCAAAGGACACAGCAACATCAGTTCCAAAGAACACCTGCACCCCTATGTTATAGCAGCACTGTTTACAATAGCTAAGCTTTGGAAACAGCCCAAATGCCCCAAAATAGATGACAGGATCAAGAAGATGTGGTGCATATATACCATGGAATATTACTCAGCATTCAAAAAAGATAAACACATGCAATTTGCAGCAACATAGATGGCACTAGAAGGGATCATGCTCAGCGAAATAAGCCAGAAAGAAAAAGAAAAATACTGGATGGTCTCACTCATAGCAGGAATCTAGAAAACTTAAATAAGGGACCAGGAAAATGAATAACTATAAGAAAGTGAAAATCAAAATCAACAAAAACTATGAACCTGGGCCTCCCCTGGTGGCACAGCGGTTGAGCGCTGGGCTGCGAAACTGCCTGCAGCCTCTGCAGCGCTGGTTCGATCCCTGGACACCGGCGAGGGTCCCACATGGCGTGCAGTCCTCTCCTGCCATGCCCGCTGCTCCCCTCAGCAGTGTGTTTCGTCGGTCTGCCTGTTCTGTTCCCCGCTCTGGCTCTGGTGAGTTCTCTTGTGCTTCTGACTGTGCCCAGTGCTTGTATAAATAAATAAATAAATAAATAAATAAATAAATAAATAAATAAATAAATCTTAAAAAAAAAAAAAAAACTATGAACCAGAGACACTTTTTGGGGGGTGGGGGGCGGAAGGGGAGGGATTGGGGTCAGAATTGGGAGGTTGCAATTGTATGGGGAATATAAAAATAAAATTTATTATTTAAAATAAAAGAAAAATAAGGAACAGTGATCCTCTACAATGGCCCTCCATCTCCATATCCCCCCTCTGATTTGCAACCTGTAAACTTTCTCAAGTGTTCTCATATGTGCTATAGCAGTTGGTCCATTTCAATAGCTGATTTAAATCTGTAAAGTCATTTCTACCCCTCCTCCAGTTTCTGGTCTGAGACACCTTCCTCCTATATTATCCATTCTTACCATGTAAGACTGAAATTCATGGAGTCATCGCTTAATTAATATTTCATCTGATTTGCATGCTATTGGACAAATTGGTACTCAGTTTATCTAAACTGATATTCATGGTCATCCTCCAGTGAGAACAAGACGGACTTCTAATCCTAATTTGCATAGCTGTTCCAAGAGAAAACTAAACTGCCTTTTCTATTGAACATAAGTCCTAACCTATCCAGGGAGCTCAGACATATTATTCAAAGAATTTTGACTCAAATATCCAACTAAAGTCCTAATAAATCCCCATGTAATCATATTTCACCTCATAAAAAGGAAGATTAGCCATGATTATCCATTCATACAATTGTCCTCTTAAACTTGAAGAAGAAGAAAAAATCAGAGGTATCAGAGTTTAGAAAATACTACACTCAGTCTTGGAATCTGGAGAAGGGCCATGAATCAATGACACAGAAGGGCAACAATTCAAACTGACGTAAGAAAAGTCACAGAATCACTCCTGAGCTTCCCAAAGTAACCCAGTCTTGTAGGCACTCTGATATTAATCCAATGGGACTCCACTTTCTAATATCCACAACTCTCAGAGCACACATGTGTCCTCTTTCAAGTGGGTATATTTAGGGAAGCAATGAGAATCTAATATAGAAAATTATTCAATAAAATTTGGAGAGGTGGAGCAAAGACATGGTGAAATAACATCTACCTACAAACTCTCCTTCATGCACAATTAAAACAGCAATCATAGCACACATATCATCTCATCACAGTTCATTGGCAGCATGGAAGATTGACTCACTACTTTGGCTAAGGAAAGTATTCTGTTATCCATTATGTTTCAAAGCATGGAGAGGTGAGGAGAGACTTAGACACAGCAGTGAACATTCCTGGCAGACTGACAAACTTGGGGCAATTATAGGCTCTGGTGCTCCAGAACAAGAACAGGCCATCTTGGGAAGTATGGTACTGAGTAGACACATAGACCACTAGAATAGAGCTCAGAGCTAGAAATAAACCATGCATTTACAGACACTTAACCTACAATAAAGACATGAAGTATATACATTGGAATACAGAAAATTTCTTCAATAAATGGTAATAGGAAAACTGGATGCCCTAAAGCTAAAGAATGAAACTAGACCACTCTCTCATACCATATATGAAAATCAGCTCTTAATGGATGAAAGACTTAGATATGAGACCTGAAACCATAGCATATATAAAAGAAACAGAAGAAAAAAACACTCATGCACAAACTTCAAATATCTTTTTGAAGACACATTTCAAGCAGCAAGGAAAACAAAGGAGAATATAGAAAACTGGTACTCCATCAAACAAAAGTCTCTGTGGAGCACAAAAGGCAGAAACCAAAATGAATGGGAGAAAATATTTGTACATCGTCCATCTGATAGGCATTGATATTGATGATATTCAGAGACCTCATAACTAAACAAATAACCCAATCATAAAACAGACAAAAGATCTAAGTAGACATTCCACAAAAGACATGCGTTTGGCCAATAGACATGAAAATATGTCCATCATACGTGATCACTTGGCATCAGGGAAATGCAGAAAAAATAAGGACAATGAGATACAATATCACACCTGCGAGAATGGCCATAATAAAAACACCAAAATCAACAAGTGCTGTAGAAGGTATGAGGGAAAAAGGAAACTCCGACACTGTTAGTAGAATCTAGCTAAGTCCATACACTCTGGAAGTTGTGTTGAAGTTTCTCAAAACACTAAAATAGGATGCACCCCATGACCAAGCAATTTTACTCCTAGGAATCTATCCAAAGAACATGAAAAACACGAAATCAAAGGGAACCTGCACTGCTATGTTTATTGCAGGATATTTACAATAGCCAAGATATGGAAACAATGTCAAAGTCCCAAAACAAATTAATGAAAATATATGGCATATACTCAGCAATTAAAAAAAATGGAATCACAACATTGGTGACAACATAGATATAGCTGGAAGGGATTGTAAGAAGGGAAAACAAGTCACAAGGAGAAAGATAAATACCAGATGGTTTCACTTATATGTGGAGTATACAGAGACCAAATGGAAGGTTAAAGAAAATCTTAAAATCTAACCATAGATCTGGGCATCCAAGAGTGGAGGAGAAGGGGGAGGAATAAAAACAGGAGGAGGAAGAACACACTGAAAAATGAGGGAGGCTCAGGGCCTCCCCGGTGACGCAGCGGTTGAGCGCTGGGTTGCGAAGCTGCCCGCAGCCTCTGCAGAGCCAGCTCGATCCTCGGCTGCTCCCAGGCCACTGAAGGAGGGTCCCACATGGGGCGCAGACCTCTCCTGCCGCCCGCTGCTCCCCTCAGCAGTGTACTTCGGTCCTTCTGCCTGCTCTGCTCCCTGCTCTGGCTCTGGCGAATTCTCTCACCCTCCCGCGCTTCTGACTGTACCCAGTGCTTGTATAAATAAATAAATCTTTAAAAAAAAATGAGGGAGGCTCCCAGAAAAGGGATGTGGTGGGCTGGGAGCAAAGGGGAGTTGGAGGTTTAAGGGAGGATTCCTGGGGCTTAGGTGGTGAGTATGGTGAAATAGCATGCAATTTTTGAGGTGTAAACCTATACCCTTAAGACATATACCATGATATAAATCAATATTAACTGAAACATAAAACAAAAAACTTTATTTAAATAAATAATCTTTATATAGATAAGACATATAAATCTTTATATAAATAAGGGAAAAAACTTGACAATAAAATAGTTAATAAGATAAAAATCAATTCATCACTAAATATTGTCCACCATTTATGTCTTTGTGTCAAAATTCTATATACTTTTAATTACATGTTAATTCAAACATTAATTGTTTTTGTTTCTAACAGCACCAACTCTCAAGATTTCTTTCAACATAAAATGTGAGATAATATGTGTCTGTTGTGTGTATATATCTGTGTATGTTTACATAAAATAAAACTTTTTACAAAAAAACCCCACAAAAACACATAAAAATGTTAACTATAAACATTTATTTTGTATTCAAAAAATATGTCCACACTTATCATTAATTGCTGGCAACATTCATTAAAGTAATATTTCTCATACAAAATCAGTTTCTAAAATAAGGAAATTGAGCTAAGAATTCACAAAATTCCATTAAATTTAACCACACACTTTCTTGAATTAGACAAAAATGGAAAAATACAACATGTACTGTAGCTTTGTATAGCTCTTTCTATTCAACAAAAAGTACATTTTAAATATGTACAACATAGTATTCATGTATATTATAATAAATACTTAAAAGGAAAAAGTTTTAAGATGCCTAGATCAGAATAAGATACACAGCACAGGTGAATGATTCAAAGTGAACAGTGGTGAGAGCCATCACGTCTACTTCAAAACAAAGGGAAATAAATGATGTGAAACAGGAATCACAGAGTTATGAAATAAATTCACATTTCATACTGTTTTCTGCAAAAATAAAAGATGAGTATAGATACATAAATATGGTGAACTGAGTGCATATTCCAGGCACCACCCTGAATGAGCCTCAGAAGCACAATGTATAGACTCAAGCTGCCTGTGGAGCCGTGCAGAGCCCAGCAGATCACAGCAGCTCATCACACACTCTTCTTCATCCTCAAGGCCTTATATTAACTCAATTACATGTAGGATGGCCTGTCAGCAGCAGCTAATGGATACAACAGTCAAAGTGAATAGGAGTGAGGAGAATTATAATAATCTGTATGTTTGGGTTTTGTTTGACATTTATTCTTAATTCTGACCACTCTATTTAAATAGTCTATGCATCTAATTTCCAGGTAACTAGAAGAGGTGGTGTTTTTGTAGGAAAATGGTGACCCTGATTGTATTCCCAGACAGAAATTTAAGTTGTCTCATAGTCGTAATTTGATCACAAAAGAGGGCCTCCCTGGTGTGCAGGGAGTTGAGCCCAGCACTGTGGAGCTGTCCCCAGCCTCTGTAGTGCTGGTTCAATTCCTGGCGCATCAGGGAGATACCCACATGGCATGGCAGACTTCTCCTGGCTCGCCAGTTGCTCCTCTCAGGAGTGTATCAGTGACTCCTGCTGTTCCCCATTTTGTCTCTGGTGAATCCTCTCACCCTCCCACACATCTGGCCTGTACCCCGGTTATTGTAGACATGAATAAATAAATCATTAAAAAAGATTATATAGGGCCTCCCCGGTGGCGCAGTGGTTGAGCGCTAGGCTGCAAAGCTGCCCGCAGCCTCTGCAGCGCTGGTTTGATATCAGGCTGCCAGGGAGGGTCCCACATGGCGTGCAGACCTCTCCTGCCATCCGCTGCTCCCCTCAGCAGTGTACTTCTGTTCTTCTGCCTGTTCTGTTCCCCGCTCTGGCTCTGGTGAATTCTCTCACCTCCCGTGCTTCTGACTGTACCCAGTGCTCATATAAATAAATAAATAAATAAATCTTAAAAAAGAGAGATTATATAATTATCTGTATAATGTATTTATATAAAGTATGATAATATAATAACATTAACTCACCATTATTTCTTTATGAAAATATTAGAAGAGGGGGAATTGTTTCCCTTAGGGCAAAGAAAGCAGTCCTAGCTTTAGCAGCATTGGAAGGTTTCAAACAGAGACAGGATAATAACTCAAAAACACTTTTTTCAATTCAAAATCAATATTAACCCCCTCACACAGATACATTTAAAGAAGTAGTTATACTGCATGACAGCAGGACACTTTGCATTGAAATATAATATGTGATTTAATTTTTCCCATCATGTTGAAGAAATTTGTGATTCTAAGTTCATATTTGTTTGATATATACAGTAAAATGTGTCTCAGTGAAGATTCTCCTATGTGACAAGCATGTAGGCCTGGACTAAGGGAGTGTCTGTGTACACTGAGCTGAAGGAGAACAGGATTCTAAAGAGGAGAATAAAACCTACTGTGCTATGAAGCCCACTGTATGTTAGTGTCCTTGTTTTCAGGTGGGTGGTTAATGTAGTGAACACAAAAGGATGATGCACTCAAAAGTGAGAGGTTTTGTTATTGTACTTCCTCTATTATAAAATTATATAAGCTTTCTAGGTCATCAGGTATAGTTTGATTGTCATAGGAATAGCAGAACTTGAAGACTTTTAACTACAAAAAGCAAAAAAAAAACTATTTGGTATGTTATATGACATGAAGAGAAATTATTCTCACAAATCAATGTTGTCCTATTAAGTGAATGGGAATGTCTAAATTTTTCTGGTTAAAGATTGGAAAAATTTGGAACGTGGGAAAATCACAAAAGGAAAAGCTGTTAAACATCAAAAAGGGCTGAAAGTTTAATAATGTGAGTTACATAAATAAAATAGAGAAAGTGAGGTCCAAGAAGAAATTTAATGACATAAAAAAGAGGATGTAGTACCTCTTAGTTTGATCCATTAAGTCCAATTTATGACTATTAGTCTCCAAAATCTAATATTATGGGTGCTTCTTCAGCCCTGGTACAATTATCATTTTGTAGTTTTCATTACAATAATTGTTGTCAGGGCCCTCTTTATATCTTTGTTCCTCAGACTGTAGATGAAGGGGTTGAGCATGGGTGTGACCACAGTGTACATCACTGAGGCTATGGCACTTGAGCTTGGGCCGTGGGGAGCAGCAGAGCAAAGGTAAACTCCGATGATTGTAAAATAAAATAAGGAGACAACTGAGAGGTGAGATGCACAGGTGGAAAATGCTTTATACTTGCCCTGAGCTGAAGAGATTTTATGGATTGAGGAAACTATCTTAGAGTAAGAGTAAAGAATAGCAAAGAGAGAACCAACACTGAGTAAGATAGCCTCAATATATATCACCACATTATTGAGAAAAGTGTCAGAACAGGCCACTTTGATCACCTGATTGAGTTCACAGAAAAAGTGTGGGATTTCCACATTTGTGCAGAAGGACAGACATAACAACATTAAAGTTTGTATTAAGGAATACACAACACTGATGATCCAGATCACCAGAATCAGCAGTCCACACAGCTGAGGGTTCATGATGACCATGTAGTGCAGGGGGTGGCAGATGGCCACATAGCGGTCATAGGCCATCACAATCAGGAGAAAGTTGTCCAACCCTGCAAACAGTGTGGAAAAATACACCTGGGTGATGCAACCTTTATAGGTAATGACTTTGCTGTGTGTCTGGATGTTCACCAACATGTTTGGGATGGTGGTGGAGATGAAACAGATGTCAGCAAAGGACAGGTTGGAGAGGAAGAAGTACATGGGCGTCTGAAGGTGGGAGTCAGAGCTGACAGCCAGGATGATGAGCAGGTTTCCAAACACAGTGATCAGATACATGCTGAGGAAGAGTCCTAATATGAGGGGCTGCTGTTCTGCTTCTTCTGAAAATCTCAGCAGAAGAAATTCTGAAATTTGTGTATTATTGACTGGTATCATGTAGTACAGGTGACTTCCAGGAGAGTAGGGAAAAAAAAAAAACTTATTTCAAAAGCATATATCACTAAGTTACTTGAAATGCCTGTAATTTTGTAAGAAGTTAATCATAATATTCTCTGTATGGTTTCCTTTAAAGATGATGCTTGCTCAAATATTCAAGTTAAAAATTGTGAAGCCATCTGCACAGCAAAAGAAAAATATCAGTAACACAAAAAGGCATACTACTGAATGCAGGGAATGAGAAGCAAGAGGAGGAGGAGAAAAAAGTGAGGGGGGGAATAGAAGGGAAAAGAAGTGACTAAAGAGGGAAATGCTTTAATAAGTTAGATGGTCCCTCAGAGACTGATCTCAGTGCCTTCTCAACCCTGATAAATAAATATATTTTTGCCCAAGAAAAAAATACTGACATTTTTATGAACTACTTATGATAAATACCTTACATACTGTACACCCAAGAGAAAATGGGTAGTGTTTCTGTGTCATCGCAAGTGACATTTGGGCAGGTCTTTCTCTGTGATGAAGTTTGTCCTGTGCATTGTAAGATGTTTGGAACATCCTGGCCTCCTGTTAACCCTTGCTGTGAGACAGAAATGTCTGTGGACATTGCTCAGTGTTCCTGGGGGACAAAGTTACCCACTTAGAACCATGTTTTGGACTAAATATCCACATATTTTATGAGCCTTGTTATAATAACATTTTACTGATAAAAACAATTTAATGATACAAAAATGATCAACATTGTACTTCACACTGAAAAAATTACACAAACATTGAAATAATTACGTAATATTCATTATTTAATCAAACAAAAAAACACAGGGATCTCTTGCCTGGGGTGAAGGTAAATGGCCTCTCAGATAATAACAGGGAAGTGATCTTGGTTCATTTCTCTAACCTGAGGCTCAATTGGAGTGCTGGGCTCACCTGCACTGGGTCTCCAAGAGGGTCTCCTGTGGAGATCTGAATTCCTTATTGGATGGAAGGCATAGAGACCTAAGCTTTGTACGCAGTAGAGACAGCAGGGAGGAGTGAACCATCTGTCCCCTAAGCAGGAATAGGACTCCACACAAAAACACACACAACTAAAGCATGCCCCTTCCAGCCCAAGGTTATATAAGCCAGGAGTCAGCTGATGTGGTTACAACTCTTTCTATCTGCTCATTAGTCACATTTCCTCATTACTCCAACTTCAATACACACAATTCCCTTGTGTAAAACCATTCTGGACAGCAATGGAAGATTTCCCTGTTCCCAAGAGTTTAAGTTTGAAATCAAATTAATTCCATTTTTTAACTCCTCCATGAACTTGCCTCCTTTTCATATCTCTAAATTTCTAGTACACTATCTGATATCAGATTTATTTTCTAAACAAGTCAAGATTGAGGAATGGGTTTGGTTTAGGTTCCTCATGTATTCAAAGCTTTGGCTGGTCCTAGGAACATAACTGCTGGTATCCAGGCAGTTGTCCTCCTTGACAGTGGGGAATCAACCTGAGATCTTGTGATAACAGAACATGCCACTGAACTCATAAGCTTCATGATGCTTTGCTAAAATTGTAGGAGCTTCATAATTCTGTCACATTAATAGCTATAATTTAGTCCCTGATTACAATGTGTATCAATTATGTATTACTTAGATTATTTTATTCACTATAATCTGACATTAGAATTATATAGGGAGTCTGTGATTTAATTTTTATTTTATATTTATTTAAATATTTTATTTTATATAATTCTTACATCTTTTTTAATCTTTGCACAATGTATGCATTTTCATTTTAGTTATATCCCCCATACAATTGCACCTCCCCCCTTATTTTGACTCTAGTCCTTCCTTTCCCACCTCTATCCTCCCCCACCCTCCCCCCCATAGTGTGTCTCTGGTTTATAGTTGTTTGTTGATTTTGATTTTGATTTTGTATTGATTAGTCTTTTTCCTGGTTCCTTATATAGATTTTCTAAATTCCTGCTATGAGTGAGACCATCGATATTTTTCTTTTTCTTTCTGACTTATTTCGCTGAGTATGATCCCTTCTAGCTTCATCCATGTTGCTGCAAACTGCATGTGTTTATCTTTTTTGATTGCTGAGTTATATTCCATTGTGTATATGTACCACATCTTCTTGATCCAGTCATCTATTTTGGGCATTTGGGTTGCTTCCTAGCTTAGCTATTGTAAACAGTGCTGCTATAAACATAGGGGTGCAGGTGTCCTTTGGAATTACTGTTTCTGTGTCCTTTGGGTAAATAACTAGGAGTGGAATTGCTGGATGATATGGAAGCTCTATGTTTAGTAGTTCAAGAAATCACCACACAGCTCTCCTTAGCGGTTGGACCAGTTTGCACTCCCACCAACAGTGCAGGAGAGTTCCTTCTTCTCCACAACCTCGCCAACATTTGTTGTTGCAAGTTTTTTTTTTTAATAATAAATTTTATTTTTATATTCCCCATACAATTGCATCCCCTCATTCTGAACCCAATCCCTCCCCTCCCGCCCCTCACCCCCAAAAAGTGTCTCTGGTTCATAGTTTTTTGTTGATTTTGATTTTCACCTTCTTATAGTTATTCATTTTCCTGGTCCATTATTTAAGTTTTCTAGATTCCTGCTATGAGTGAGACCATCCGGTATTTTTCTTTTTCTTTTTGGCTTATTTCGCTGAGCATGATCCCTTCCAGTGCCATCCATGTTGCTGCAAATTGCATGTGTTTATCTTTTTTGAATGCTGAGTAATATTCCATGGTATATATGTACCACATCTTCTTGATCAAGTCATATATTTTTGGGCATCTGGGCTGTTTCCAAAGCTTAGCTATTGTAAATAGTATTGCTATAAACATAGGGGTGCAGGTGTTCTTTGGAATTGATGTTTCTGTGTCCTTTGGGTAAATACCTAGGAGTGGAATTGCTGGATCATATGGAAGCTATATGTTTAGGTCCAGAAATCTCCACACAGCTCTCCATAGTGGTTGGACCAGTTTGCACTCCCACCAACAGTGCAGGAGAGTTCCTTTTTCTCCACATCCTCGCCAACATTTGTTGTTGCTAGTTTTTTTTTTAATATGTGCCATTCTCACTGGTGTAAGATGGTATCTCATGGTAGTTTTGATTTGCATTTCCCTGATTACCAGTGATGTTGAACATTTTTTCATATTCCTGTTGGCCATTTGCATTTCCTCTTCAGAGAAGTTTCTTTTTAGCTCTTCTGCCCATTTTTTGACTGGATTATTTTCTTTGTTGTTGTTGAGTCTCATCAGCTCTTTGCAGATTTTTGTGATCTGTCCTTTATCATGAGTGTTGTGTGCAAAAATGTTCTCCCAGTGGGTGGGGTTTTTCTTTGTTTTTGTTATTGTCTCTTTTGCTGTGCAGAAGCTCTTTAATTAGATGTAGTCCCAGCTGTTGATCTTTGCCTTCACTATCACTGCTTTGGGTGATGTGTCTGTAAAGATGTCTTTGATGTGAAAATCACATAGTGTTCCACCTATACTTCCTTCTATGTATTTTATGGTTTCTGGTCTTATGTCTAGTTCTTTAATCCATTTTGAGTTCATTTTTGTGTATGATGTTAGGTAGTGGTCAAGCTTCACTCTTTTGCATGTAGCGACCTAGTTTTCCCAGCACCATTTATTGAACAAACTTTCTTTGCTCCAACGTATAGTCTTTGCTCCTTTGTCAAAGATTAGCTGACTATAAATCTGTAGGTTTATTTCTGGATTTTCTATTTGATTCCATTGGTCTGTATGTCTGTTCTTGTTCCAATACCATGCAGTTTTGATGATTATGGCTTTGTAGTATAGTTTGAAGTCTGGGAGTGTGATGCCTCCATTCCCTTACTTTTTTTTTCAGGAGAGATTTGGCTATTTGGGGTTTTTGTGATTCCATATGAATTTCATCAATAATTGTTCTATTTCTTTGAAGAATTACATTGAAATTTTGATTGGAATAGCATTGAATATGTATATTGCTTTTGGTAGGATGGCCATTTTAATAATGTTTACTCTTCCAATCCATGAGCAGGGTATGTCTTTCCATTTCTTTGTGTCTTCTTCTATTTCTTTTAACAGTGTTTTATAGTTTTCTTTGTATAGGTCCTTTACCTCTTTTGTTAGATTTATTCCCAAATATTTGATTTTTTTTTGTTTCAATAATAAAAGGAATTTTTTTAATTTCTTCTTCTTCAGATTTATTGTTTGTGTATAGGAAGGCTACTGACTTTTGCGTGTTGATTTTGTTTCCTGCCAATTTACTGAACTGATTGATGAGTTGAATTAGTTTTTTGTGGAGTTTTTGGGGTTCTCTATGTATATTATCATATCATCTGCAAATAGTGATAGTTTGACTACTTCTTTTCCTATTTGGATTCCTTGTATGTCTTTCTCTTGTCTTATTGCTCTGGCTAGGACTTCCAGTATTATATTGAAAAGCAGTGATGAGAGTGGACATCCTTGTGTTGTTCCAGATCTTAATGGAATTGCTTTCAGCTTTTCACCATTGAGAATGATACTGGCTTTTGGCTTTCATAGATGGCCTTTATGATATTGAGGTATTCCTTGTATCCCAAGAATTTCAAGGGCTTTTATCATGAATGCGTGTTGCACTGTGTCGAAAGCTTTCTCAGCATCTATTGATATTATCATATGGTTTTTATATTTCTTTTTGTTGATGTGTTGGATAATGTTGATTGATGTTCGTATGTTGAACCATCCTCGTGTCCCTGGAATGAATCCTACTTGGTCATGGTGAATTATCTTATGGTTTCATTGTTGGATTCTGATAGCTAAAATTTTATTGAGGATTTTTGCATCTGTGTTCATTAGGGATATTGGCCTGTAATTTTCCTTTTTTGTGTTGTCCTTGTTCGGTTTTGGTAATAGTGTAATGTTGGCTTCATCGAACATGTTTGGTATTGTCCCTTCATTCTCAATTTTTTGGAAAAGCTTGTGAAGGATAGGCACTAATTCATCTCTGAATGTTTGGTAGAATTAATTTGTAAATCCATCAGGTCCTGGGCTTTTGTTTTTGATGACCATTTCAATTTCGCTGCTTGTAATTGGTCTGTTTAGGTGTTCTATTTCTTCTTTATCTAGCTTTTGGTGATTGTAGAGTTGTAGGAATTTGTCCATCTCCTCTAGATTGTTGAACTTGTTTCCATATAACTGTTCATAGTAGTTACTGATTATTCTTTTGATTTCTGCTCTGTTCGTTGTTATTTCTCCTCTTTCATTTATGATCCTATTTATTTGTGCTTTCTCCCTTTTTTCCTTAGTGAGCCTGGCTAGGGGTTTGTCCATTTTATTGATTTTTTCAAAGAACCAGCTCTTGGTTTCATTGATCTTTTGGATTGTTTTTTTTTTTTTTTTAGTTTCAATTTCATTTATTTCTGCTTTGGTTTTTATTATTTCTTTTCTTCTACTGGTTTTGGGTTTTTTTTTGTTGTTGTTGTTCTTTTTAGATATTTGAGCCTCGAGATAAGGTTGTTTCTTTGAGTTCTTTCTTGTTTCTTGATGTGAGCTTCTATTACTATATATTTTCCTCTTATTACTGCTTTTGCTGCATCCCATACATTTACGATATTGGTTTCCGCCTTGTCATTCAAGTCAAAGATTTTTTTAATTTCTTCTTCGATCTCCTCATTAGTCCAGTGGTCTTCCAGTAGTGTGGCTTTTAATCTCCATGAGGTAGGAGAGTTCCTTGCCTTCTTTTTATGGTTTATTTCTAGTTTGATGCCTTCATGGTAAGAAAAAAATGGTTGGTATGATTTCAATCTTGGTGTATTTGTTGATGTTTGTCTTGTGCCCCAGTATGTGATCGATTCTGGAGAATGATCCATGTGTGCTTGAGAAAAATGTGTACTCCATTTTTTGGGGGTTTAGTGTTCTATAGGTGTCTGTTAAGCCCAAATGCTCTAGGTCCTTATTTAGAGCTTTAGTGTCTTTACTTATTTTTTGTCTTGTTGATCTATCCATTGATGATAGTGTTGTGTTGAAGTCTCCCACTACGTATGTGGTTTCTCTGATGTCTGTTTTCAGAGAGGACAACAGTTGTCTGATATATTTTGGTGCTCCTTCGTTTGGTTAGTATATGTTAATGAGTGTTATTTCTTCTTGAAATATTGTCCCCTTGATCATAATATAGTGACCACTGGGGTCTCTTTTTATTTTTTTTTGAGTTTGAAGTCTGTTTTATCTGATGTAAGTATAGCTGTTCCTGCTTTCATTTTTAGTCCATTTGCTTGTAGGCTTGTTTTGCATCCTTTAACTTTGAGTCTATTTTTATCTTTTGTAGCTAAATGTGTTTCCTGGAAACAGCAAAAGGTTGGGTTTTGTTTCTTAATCCAGGCTGCAACTCTGTGTCTTTTTATTGAAATTTTAGTCCATTTACATTTGGAGTTAATATTGATATGTTAGCATCTGTATTTTCCATTGTGTTTGTCTTTCCTTTGATTTTATTTATTTATTATTTTAATATTTTTTTTTTGGCCTTCTTTCATTGTTATTCATCCCTCTGAGGTTCTGGCTTTAGGATTCCTTGTTGTATTGTTTGGAGTGGGGGTTTAGTCATAATGAATTTCCAGAGTTTCTGTTTGTCTTTCTTCATAGAGGAAGGAGAGCTTTGCTGCATAGAACATTCTTGGTGGGCATCTGTTTTCTTGGAGTCTGTTGACTTTGTCCCTCCACTCTCTCCTTGCCCGTAGTGTTTCTTCAGAGAAGTCTGATGTCAGCCTGATTGGTTTTCCTTTGAATGTTATCTGTTTCTTCCCTCTTGTCAGCTTCATTATTTTTTCCTTGTCCTGGATTCTTTGGAGCTTTATTATTATGTGTCTTGCTGTATTTTTCCTTTCGTCATAGAAGTTTGGTGTTCTTCTTGCTTCTTGTATATCTATTTTCAGCTCCTTCTTCACATTTGGGAAGTTCTCTTCAATTATCTCCTGGAATATTTTCTCTGTTCCTACATCTCTCTCCTCTACTTCTGGAATGCCTATAACACTTATATTTCCTTTCCTCGTGGAGTCAGACAGTTCCCGATGTCTTTCTTCAATCTTTTTCCTTCATACTTCTCTTTCCTTTTCTGTTTTGGTTCTTTTTATTTCTGTGTCTTCCAGAGTACTTATTCGTTCTGGCATTTCATCTATTCTGCTTTCATTGCTTTTCCCAGAGTTCTTTAGTTCCTCCATTAATTCTTTGATCTCCTGAGTTTCTCTTGCATCCCTCTTTAGGGACTCAATTTCATTCTTCTGATCATTGATTTTTTTTTCTCATATCATTGTTTTCCTTTATGACTTCTGTCACTTTTTTAATGACGGCAATTTTAAATTCTCTTTCTGGAAGGCTCAGAAGTTCTTCCAAGTTACTGTCGTTGCAATCTGGGAGGTGGTTTTCTTTTTGTGGTTTGCTTTTTTCCTGAGGAGTTGTTAGGTTGTGTGTGGTTCTTCTACTCCCTACTGTCTGTTTTCTAATTTGTCGTATGCATTGGGACACTGTGTTGCTCGGACTGCCGGCATCTTGGGTGAACTTCTCTGCTCCCCTCTGGCTCCTCCGGGAGCCATCTCTGGCTTCTGAGGGAGCTTTCTGCTGGTTTCAGGCAGTCTTTACTGAAGAAATGCCCCTGTTTAAAATGGCAACTTGGGACTCTGTCCCTACGCATCCGGTCTCAGACACACTCTTCTGCATGTCCAGTCTGCCCTGGCCGTGGGTGCCTGCTCCCTCTGTAGGCTCAGACTGCTAGTTGGAAGGGGCCCGGTGTGGGCTAACTTCCCAGCTGGCCACTGTCTCCTCCGGGAGCCTTCTGCCCTTTTCAAGCAGACTTTTCTTAAGAAATTTCCCTGTTCTATGGGGTGTTAGTAACTTTTTTTTTCTGGTTGCTAGGTGGCACCAGAGATCTCTCCTATTGTCCTTGGGGGGCTGTTTTTTGCCCCCCTCCCCATGGGACAGTGAACAGAGCGGGAATGGTAGGGTAAATCTCAACGGCTTTGGGGTGCTGTGTCTGTCTTGTGTCCCACTGTCGTGGAGAACCCACGCCCCGAATTTCGTGCCCCGGGTCTCAGTTCCAAAGCCCTCAGGTCCAGGACGCAGGCTGTAGCTCAGTTCAGTGGTGCAGGAATGGCGCCTTTTGCACCCCGCTCCTGTGCCTGGGTGCCTGGTTCCTGCTTACTCAGTGAGGGACTTTCACCTCAGTGAAGTCCTCTGCGTGTCTCCCCGCAAGCCTAGGTCACAGGCGGGGAGACCTGGGCAGCCGCGATCCCAATCAGCATTTGCTTTTCAAGCGCGGCCGCTTTTCCGCGCAAGCTTACCGGCTGGCCAGGGGCTGTATGCAGGTCTCCAGAGTCTTTGTTGTTCTCTAATCGTTTTTTTTTTTTTTTAATATGTTCCATTCTCTCTAGTGTGATACGGTATCTCATTGTAGTTTTGATTTGCATTTCCCTGATAACAAATGATGTTGAACACTTTTTCATATGTCTATTGGGCATTTGCATGTCTTCTTCAGAGAAGTTTCTTTTTAGCTCTTCTGCCCATTTTTTTTAAAGATTTATTTATTTATTTATTTATACAAACACTGGGTACAGTCAGAAGCTCGGGAGGGTGAGAGAATTCACCAGAGCCAGAGCGGGGAGCAGAACAGGCAGACTGACGATACACTGCTGAGGGGAGCAGCGGATGGCAGGAGAGGTCTGCACGCGATGTGGGACCCTCGCCCAGCGGCCAGGGATCGAACTGGTGCTGCAGAGGCTGCGGACAGCCTCACAACCCAGCGCTCAACCACTGCGCCACCAGGGAGGCCTACTTCTGCCCATTTTTTGACTGGATTATTTTCTTTGTTTTTGTTGGGTCTTATCAGCTCTTTGTAGATTTTTGTGATCAATCATTTATTGTTAGTGTGGTATGCACAAATGTTCTCGCAGTCGGTGGGGTTTCTCTTTGTTTTGGTTATTGTCTCTTTTGCTGTGCAGAAGCTCTTTAATTTGATGTAGTCCCAGCTGTTTATATTTGTCTTCACTATCACTGCTTTGGGTGATGTGTCTGTAAAGATGTCTTTGAGGTGCATGTCATGTAGTGTTTCGCCTATATTTTCTTCTATGTATTTTATGGTTTCAGGTCTTACGTCTAGTTCTTTAATCCATTTTGAGTTGGTTTTTGTGCATGGTGTGAGGTAGCAGTCAAGCTTCATTATTTTGCATGTAGTTACCCAGTTTTCCCAGCACCATTTATTGAACTTTGCTCCAGTGCATATTCTTTGCTCCTTTGTCAAAGATTAGTTGACCATAAATCTGTAGGTTTATTTCTGGATTTTCTATTTTATTCCATTGGTCTACCAAAAAAAATCTGAGTACACATTTTTCTCAAGCGCCCACGCATCATTCTCCAGGATCGATCACATACCGGGACACAAGACAACAGATACAACAAGATCAAAATCATACCAACCATCTTCTCTGACCATGAAGGCATAAAACTATAAATAAACCATAAAAATTAGGCAAGGAACTCTACTACCTCGTGGAGATTGAAAACCACACTACTGCAAGACCACTGGACTAAAAAGGAGATCAAAGAAGAAATTAAAAAATTCTTTGACTTGAATGACAAGGAGGACACCAATTTCCTAAATGTATGTGATGCAGCAAAAGCAGTAATAAGAGGAAAATATATAGTAATAGAGGCTCACATAAAGAAACAAGAAAGAACTCAAAGAAACAACCTAATCTCAAAGCTCAAAGAACTAGAAAAAGAACAGCAAAAAAACCTAAAACCAGAAGAAGAAAAGAAATAATAAAAACCAAAGCATAAATAAATGAAATCAAAACTAAAAAAAAATAACAATTCAAAAGATAAATGAAACCAAAAGCTGGTTCTTAGAAAAAATGATTTAATTTTTAAGAACATCCATTCTATGAGGACATGTATTTACCAACTCTATTCTCCATTACAGACAGCGTTGTTTGTGGGGTTTAGTCATTTGCCCAAAGTTAAATCCATCAAAGTGATGGCCCTTCATTGCAGTTCTGTGAGGATACTGCCAGTACTCACATTTGGCATTGGTTCTCAACCAGAAATTAGTTTTCCTCTTGGGGATACCAGTGTCTGATGGGCTGTTGCTGAACACCTATAATCCACAGGCCAGAGACTTCCCCAACCTCAAACACTTTTATTCTGCTCTAACTCTCGATAGTAAGAAGGAGAGAAAACCCATCTGGACCAGCACTCACCCCACTTTTGTTAAGGGAAGGAAGAAGTGCACCCAGGGAGCCCCAAACCTGCCTACTCTAAATACATTTTGCCATCCACCACATTAAGCCAAAACATTATACCTTTATACCAAAACAAACATATATACCTTTAATGGAAAGGGATTTAATGAAATTAATGTGCAATAGAGAGAAGAGAGGGAAAGAATATAGTTTACAAATCAGGCACCCAAAGTTACCCAATTCTTCATGAGAAATTCCCAGCCCACAGGTTGCCAAAAGCAAGGCTACTGAAGACCAAAACCTTGCCACAATCTAAGGCACCTTCTGGTGGTGACACATAGGAAAGGTGCAAAAGGGGCCAGGCAAGTCTGGGACAAAATGAGCCAAATAAAAATCAAGATAAAGGCTGCCATCATCAGGCTGTGCTTGGGTCTCTCACACACACGTCCTTTTCAAGCATTTCCTTCCTTGTCCTTCAAATTCCTGGTCCCAGTCCAAGACCAAGAAGCAAGTACAGCTTCTCACGTGACTCTCTTCCATTATACACTGTAAAGTCTATGTCCACCTGTCACCAGAAGCCAACAGGCAGCAGAAGCTGTGGTGTTCTCTCACCCTGCTGCTCCACCACAGGCCAGTTGTGACAGTTTCTTCTCAGCAACATCCCTTTTTTCAGTTGTGGCAGTTGCTTCCCAGAGTGCTTTTATGCAACTGCATACTACCTGGTAGTGGAATGAGCCAATCAGGTTTGAGCTATGAGCTGATTGGTGCTAAGTAGTCCAGTCAGCCACACGATTGAAAAATGGTCCAATCAGAAGTGCAGGTGATACACCCTAAAAGAAGATATAATCCAGGGTCAGAGGGAGCTGAGGGACAGGTGATTTCTAGACTCCAAACAAAGAAGAAGAACCATAAGCTAAAAGAATAAAGAAGGAGAATGCTACACTGCAGACACCTAAGCTGACAACTTGTGGGTGTGTGAGTGAATCCAGAAAGGTAGAGAGAGGGCCCAGTAGAAACAGATGAGCAGTGACCATCTTGGAGAATTCCCATCAGCCCACCCACAGCATTACAAACTTTGTGAAGCCTGGCATGACTACACTGGACC
This sequence comes from Talpa europaea, assembly GCF_964194135.1. NCBI lineage: Eukaryota > Metazoa > Chordata > Mammalia > Eulipotyphla > Talpidae > Talpa > Talpa europaea. The sequence continues at coordinate 42,978,293 of NC_140079.1, read as the reverse complement.
CAACCTGGACACCAGTACCTGATGTCCCAGTAGGAGCACCCCAATGTCATGCCTGTCAGTCCTATGCTTTTGTCTCTTGGGAGACTTGAAAATTGTTTCAATTTCCTGGCTTCTAATTATTTTTGGAGGAGACAAGAAGACATTAGTAATAAAAAATAAACAATAATAACTGATCTTTCACAACAATGAATAAAACCCCTCAATTTTGACATTTAAAAAAAAAAAACTGTTTTTGTTTCAAAGAGTTAATGGCTTGTAACACTGTATTTGAATTAAAGGTACAGATTCACACCTTTTCAGATGCATGTTACCATATCACACCAACACCAATTACCCATAATCCTCCACCACAGTCCATTGGCACCTACTTCATTTGATCCCCACTCACACACTCTGTAACAGAATCAATTATACAGTCAGCTTTCTATAGACTTGTTTGGTTATATTTGGTTGCTCCTTCGTTTCACTTCTCAATGTTTTACATGAGTGAAATCATTGGGTATTTTATTCTCCTTCTGACTTAGTTTTTTAATTATCCCCTCTAGTTCCATCCATGTTTTCTCAAATGGCAGGTTTTCATCCTTTTATAGATGAATAGTATTTCAATGAATGTGTGTGTATGTGTGTACAACATATTATTTATCAATTCATCTGTCTTTGGGCACTGAAGTTGTTTCCATTATGTGGCTATTATAAATAGTGCTGTGATGAAACAAGAGTGTACATAATCTTTTGAATTAGGATTTTTGCATTCTTTAGTAGATACCTAGGAGTGGAACTCTTGTGTCATGTGGTAGATTTATTTTTAATATTTTGAGAAACTTCCATACAGATATCCATAGGGCTGACCTACTCTATATTGCCACCAGTGTAAGAGGGCTCCTTTTTCTCCACATCCTTACCAACACTAGTTCTCATCTTTTTAATATGGGTTATTCTTATAGGTGTCAGGTGGTACCTTGAGGTTTTGATTTGTTTCTCCCTGGTAAATGATGAGGAGTATATTTTCATGTGTCTCCTTACTATATGTATTCTTTGTAGAAGTATCTATTTGGCTCTTTTAACATTTTGCTGACTGCTGTTTTCTTTACATTAAGTTTTATGGATTATTTGTAGATCTTGGATATTGCTCTTTGGCATGGGCATTGATCTTCCATGCTTCAATAAATACCTGTACATCATGTAAAAGAAACATTTTGCATAGTAATAAAATGGCCGATTAAAATATTTTTTCCTGGGCCTCCCCGGTGGCGCAGTGGTTGAGCGCTGGGTTGCAAAGCTGCCCACAGCCTCTGCAGTGCTGGTTCGATCCCTGGCTGCTCCCCGGCCACCGCAGGAGGGTCCCACATGGCACGAAGACCTCTCCTGCTGCCCGCTGCTCCCCTCAGCAGTGTGCTTCGGTCCATCTGCCTGCTCTGCTCTCCGCTCTGGCTCTGGTGAATTCTCTCACCCTCCCGCGCTTCTGACTGTACCCAGTGCTTGTATGAATAAATAAATAGATCTTAAAAAACTAAATAAATAAAAATAAAATATTGCTTCCTGGGGCCTCCCCAGTGGCGCAGCGGTTGAGTGCTGGGTTGCGAAGCTGCCCTCAGCCTCTGCAGCACTGGTTCCATCCCTGGCCACCGGACAAGGGTCCCACATGGTGTGCAGACCTCTCCTGCTGCCCGCTGCTTCCCTCAGCATTGTTCTTCATCTGTCTGCCTGTTCTGCTCCCTGCTCTGGCTCTGGTGAATTCTCTCATCCTCCCACACTTCTGACTGTACCCAGTGCTTGTATAAATAAATAAATAAATCTTAAAAATAAAATAAAATATTGCTTCCTCATTGCATGGTCATCACTGACAATAATATCAAATTTGGTCAAACTACTTAAACTGGTCTTCCAATGTAGACTCCAAAAAGAGATGACTATTTGATAATAAAATTTTGCCAGTTACTACTGGTAGACATTCTTTAAACCAAGCAGAATAACAGAATAATAGCATGAAAGCAGCTATAAAATACAATATCATGTTGTTAGTGTGTGTGGCATTAAGATTTTTGCTTGTAATTAAGTGTCTGAAATGCATCTTTTGATTTATGATGCATCCATTTCAAACGGTCCACATCAAATAAATATATTACTACTTATAACATAGGTACTAAATAAGCACCCACACTATCACCTCTCATTGAGTTCCCCTTTTAGAGAGCCCAGAATCACCCAGATGGAAGTCTGCATGACTGTCCCTGCTGTTCCCTTCCTGTACCCAAGTCTTCTATTTTTCTGTGTATGTGACCTCCCTGGGGTACCCTTGGGTATGACTTTTATCTTATAGAATCAATGGGTAATATACCTTTTATATTTTTTATTATATATACATTTTACATCATTCCTCATTTTTGTACAATGTATGCTTTCTCTTCCCAGATGTAGTTTCAAAACAGAGGTGTGAAGAGCACAAGGGACTACGATGAAGGTGCATGGGTGAATTGGTGATGGGAATTTCACAGGGACTGCATCTGATGAGAGGAGAATAAATCTCCTTCTAAAAAAGAGTTCCTGATAGTTGTTGTGAGAGTGTCTTTCCACATTTAGGGATCACAAGGGGGCACTGGAACCACAGTATAACTCTGGTCAGTAACAAGTCTTAGGGTCTCACCATAAGTAATGCCAGCTAAGTGCTGCTACCTCCTAGACAATAGTAGCATTATCAACAGATTGAGACTTAAAGTGGACAGTGTAAATGTGTACATTATCAGGAGGAGTAGTATAGGTGGTGATGTAAAAAATAATAAGCCCAAAATGAAAAATGAAGTTTGACATTTTCCTCCACAATTAAATTATGTAATTGGACATAGTTTAAAGTATAGTTTTCTAATGAGCAATAGAATTCTTGACTATTATTTCAGGAATAAGTAGGTTAAAAATACTTGGCATGATGGATTTCATTTGAGAAGAATTAAATTTTAGGAAATCTAAGTAGCTCCATGAAAGACATGGAAAATCAAAACATTTCTGGGCTAAAGTTGGGGATAAAATCTTCAGGGAATATATGAAAATCGATAAAAACAAAAATCTGTCTACATATAAACAGAGCAGAAACTTAATGGAGTTAACTAAAAGCAGATGAATTCAGATAAATTTAAAGTCCAGCAAGAAAGCAGCAGGCACAAGTTTGACTTCCACCATGTAATCAGAGAATAGCAATTCAGGTTCTGAGGCTTTTGAGCCTTGCCAGTATGAGCACTTCTTCAATCCCATATTTTTGGCTCTTATGCAGCTTCTATCAAAAAGAGTCTTTTCAGATCCCTCTTTAGGTCTTTGTTCCTCAGACCAGAGATGAAAGGATTTATTCTGGGTGTGGCCATAGTGTACATCACTGAAGTTGTCAGTTGAGTGTGAGCAGTGAGTAAAGAAAGAACTATGGATTAATCCTAGGAGTGTATATTAACAAAGATGCATTAATGAAGATGATGATGATGATAATGATACAATAGAGAGGTGAGATACACAGGTGCAAAATGCTTTATATCTTTCCAATCTGATGGGACTGATGTGTTAATACTATATTAGAATATGAGTAAAGCATACCAGCGAATGGACCAAAACCCAGAAGCCCAGCTCCATAATATGTCACCATGTCACAAGTAAAGTTGTCTGAACAGGAAAGATGGACCTCCTGGTTGAGTTAACATGAAATATGGGTGTTCCCAAGGCTTCACAGAAGGATACATGCAACACCACTCAGTGTGTAACAACAAATGAGGGCACTGAGGATCCAGGACACCAGCATGAGCAGCCCACAGATCAGGAATTTCATGGTGACTGTGTAATGCAGGGGGTGATAGGTGGACTCAAAGTAATATAATACCACTCACAGGAGAAAATCCTGCAAGGAGCATGGCCAAGTACCTGTGGCGATGCAGACTGCATGGGTTAGGACTGCTTTATTTCTAGATGTTCACCAACATCTTTGGGGTGGTGTCTGAAGTGAAGCAGATTTCAGCAAACATACTGGAAAGAAAGAAACACATGGTGTGTGGAGATGTGAATCAGAGCTGGCAGCCAAGATGAAGAGCAGGGTTCCTGTCACAGTGATCAGGGACATGGAAAGAAAAAGCCCACATATGCGGGGCTGCAGTTCTGGTTCTTTTGGTGATCCTACAAGTGAAAATTCTGAAATTTGTCTACCACTCCCTGGTTTCAAGTAATACAGGTGACTACCAGGAGAGAAACAAATAACATGACTAATTTTCACAAAAACTAGCCATACAAACAGTTGAAATTCTACTATGTCTTTTATTTTCAGATTTTTGCATGGAACTATGCTCTACACAACAACTGTGCATTTCAGAACAGAAATTTCTGCCCACCCCAAACTACTTCCCAAGTGGTTGTATATTTGACAGTTTTAATAAGAAGTTCTGTCACTGTGGGGAATGTGTATTGTGTAATGAGTGAATTTAATACAGAATACATGATGATAAGAAACCAGAGTTACTGCAGTTCACTGATGGGAAGAAAATAAGAAAATACCAAATGCATAGAAATTATATGATGTTGGTCGGTGCTATAAAAAGAAATCATATCTGAAGAAGAGAGTGTTTGGGGGTGCTATTTTATACTGAGTGTTCAGGTGATCAGCAAATATTTGATCAAATAACTTAATTAAGAGAAAGGAGGATGGGCCTCCCCAGTGATGCATCAGGTTGAACGCCACACTGTGAAGCTGTCTGCAGCCTCTGCAGTGCAGGTTCAATTCCCAGCCAGCCAGGGAGATACCCACATGGCACGGCAGACCTCTCCTGCCTCGTCCACTGCTCCCCTCAGCAGTGTCTTCAGTCCATCTGCCTGTTCTGCTCTCCACTCCGTCTCCGGTGAATTCTCTTACCCTCCTGCACCTCTGGCCTATACCCAAGTTCTTGTATAAATAAATATTTTCAAAAAAAAGAGAAAGAAAGGAGGAGAAGTCCTCCCTGGTGGATCAGGGATTAAAATCTCAGAGCTATCAAGCAACCGACATCCACTGTGGCATGAGCTCCATCCATGGCCAATGAACTAGCACAGATGGCACAATAGACCTCTCCTGTCTTCACCATTGTTCCCCTCAGCAGTGTATTTCAGTAGATCTGCCTATTCTTCCTCTGGTAAATCCTCTGAACTCCCACACCTCTCACCCAAACACCAGTTCTTGTATGCATATATAAATATAATAAATATTTTAAAAAAATAGAGAAGGCAGGAAATATGAGGTGTGCTGAGTATTATACTGGATGGAGAAAAATGCTAAGGGAATGACCCTGAGAGAGATACTTTTCTCAGAAAATCATGGGTCTATAGGAAGCCAATGTGAGGGGAATGAGCAAGAGGGAGAGTTATGAGGGATGTAGTGAGAGAATGTGGAGGAATGAGGTGCCCTCCTTACTGCTACTTAAATGTTAAATCACATGGACTCCATAACTTGTGTTGTTTCTATGTTTATTATTTAATTGTAATAGAATCTTGCAATTAGAAATGGATCCATCACCCCTTTTGTCATATGTGATTTAATATTGTGGCACCTATATTTTAAAGTTCATATTTTGGTATGAAAAATAAATCATGTCCCCCTGCCCTAAGGACTGATCATGCCCCATAGAGTGTGCATACAAACACACACACACACAGAGCAGGTGATAACCACCTGGGGCCATGTCACTACCAGGCTTGCTTCACCCTCAATCATAATAACTAGGAATACTATACCTGAGCCATGTTCTCAGCAGCAGAGCATGATCCCCACAGAGTGTAGCAAGGGCATCCAGTTGTGAGTCACCACCTATAGAAACAAAAACAAAAGCAAAAACAGAATTCTGTTTTAATATGACATCTTGTGTCCTGTATTGAAAAAAAACATAAAGGGCAACAAAAACAACAAAAAAATGAGAGAAAAGAAATCATTGCGTAGGAGGGGAAAGGAAATAAATAACCACAGGTGGTCCCTGAGAACTGTGATGAGTAGAAATATCCTTAGTTTTGGCAACATTCCAATACCAGTGTTAGCCCCTTGATGCCCCCTAAAATTAATAAAGTAGAAAAAATTCTGCTTATATAAAAATTGGTGCTACCTTTATAATATCCTACAGAATGAATATCCCACTAGAATATGAACAAAGGGAGTAAACTCACATCTAAAAAAGGACACAAAAATCCAAGTAAAGGGAGAAAAGTTTGTTTTTCTGTTTGTTTTTTGTTGTTATTGTGTTAGGTTGTTTTGCTTATTTTTATTGACACATCATTGGTTTACACTGTTTGTAATTTGGAAGTATAGGACTCCCCCTTCCAGTGATGTTATAGTAGTGTTCCTACCAACAAACCACCCACAGTCCCCACTTTGTTGTGTCCCTACCTCCTCCTCTCCCCCCTGAATGCCTCAGTAATATGATGTGCTTTCAAGACCTAGTTTTCAAGTTTGTCTTTATCTGATCCTTTTTCTGGTTTAGCTATATTCAAAATATAAGTGACACCAGTTGTATTTGTCTTTCTCCTTTAAACTTACTGTGTTTAGTGTAAATGCTTTCTGCTCCTTCTATGTTGCCACAAATGGCATGAGTTTATCTTTTTGATCACTGAGTAGTATCCCATTGTGTATATATACCACATCTTGATTCATTCATCTGTTTTTGGGCACTTAGGTTGTTTCCATAATTTGGCTACTATAAACAATGCTGCATAAACATGGAGGTTTCATTTATCTTAGAATTAGATATTTTGTGATATTGAATATCACAATAGGAGTGGAATTGCTAGGTTGTATACATTTTAGTCTTTTGAAAAACATCTATACTGATATCCATAAGGGCTGGACCAGTTTACATTTTCACCAGGAGTATAAAAGCATTCCTGTTTATCCGCATCCTCACCAACACTTTTTGTTTTGGGTCTTTTTGATATGGGCCATTCTCAAACTGGTGAGGTGTTACCTCATTGTGGCATTGATGTGCATTCCTCTGATTGTAAGTAATGATGAACATTTTTTCATGGATCTGTCAGCCATCTGCCTATTCTCTTTTGAGAATTCCTTATTTAGCTAACCTGCCCAATTTGTCATTGGGTTCTTTGTTTTCTTTTTGTTGAGTTACATAAGTTTGTATGGATCTTGGATATTAGCCCCTTTTCAGTTATATGATGTGAAAATATTTTCTCCCAGTTGGTAGCGTGTGTTTTGACTTAGTGATAGTTTCTTTTGCTGGGCAGAAGCTTTTTAGTTTGATGTTGCCCTACTTGTTTATTTTCCTTTTTTGTTTTCATTGCTGTTGGAGTGAGTCCCCTAAGACAACACTGAATTGAATGTTATGGAGTGTTTTGACTCTTTTCTTCTATGAATTTTATGGTCCCAGAGCTGACATCCTAGTCTTGGTTCTGCTACCAATTAATGTTTGTGTATGGTTAAGGTAAGTGGTCTGGTTTCATTCTCTTGATATGGCAGACCAATTTCCCCAACACCATTTGTTGAAGTGGTTTTTCATAACCCACTGCATACTCTTGGCCCCTTTGTGATAAATTAGCTGTCAATATGAGTGTGAGTTTGTTTCTTGGCCCTTCAATTCCTTTATATTGATCTATAATGCTATTTTTATTCAATTCCATACAATTATGAATATTATGGTTTTGTAGTATATTTTGATGTCTGGGAGTATAACACCTCCATCTTTGTTTTGTGTTTTTTTTTTTTTTTTCAGAATTGTTTTTCCTATTTGTGGTCTTTTGTGGTGACACATAAATTTCAGTAATGTTTGTTGATTTCTTTGAAGTATGTTATTGAAACTTTGTTAAGGATTGTATTGAGCCTATTTGTTTCATTGTGTGAAGTGTTTTTTTTTTTTTCCATTTATACAAGCACTGGGTACAGTCTGAAGTGTGGGAGAGTAAGATAATTCACCAGAGCCAAAGCAGAGAGCAGAATAGGCAGAGTGATGAAGTACAGTGCTGAGAGGAGCAGAAGGAGGCAGGAGAGGTCTGTGTGCCATGTGGGACCCTCGCCCAGTGGCCGGGGTTCAAACTGGTGCTGCAGAGGCTGCGGGCAGCCTGGCATCCCAGCCCTCAAACGCTGCACCATCAGGGAGGCCCTGAGGTGGTCTTTTTAACAATGTTGGTTCTTTTGATTCATGAGTCCTGGACATCTTTCCATTTATTTTTGACTCCATTTTCTTTTAATAATGTCTTAGGATTTTCATGATGGATGTCCTTTACATTCTTTTACTTTTTTCTTTAGGTTTCTCTTTTTTTTCATCAATATTAACTGGTTTTGTTGCCTAGATCTATTTTTCTTCCATGATTATCTCCAATTATTCTTTTGATTTCTGTTGTATCTGTTGTAATTTCTCCTCTTTCATTTATGATCCTATTTATTTGTGTTTTCTCCTGTTTTTTTTTTTTTTCCTTGTGATCCTGGCTAGGGTTTGTCTATACTGTTTATTATATTGAAGAATAAACATTTGTTTTTGTTGATCTTTTGGATTTTTTTTTAATTTCTGTTGCATTTATTTCTGCTTTAATTTTTATTATTTCCTTTCTTCTACCATTTTTTGAAGGTTTTTGTTGTTAATTTTCTAGTTCTTTAAATGGGAGATTAGGTTTTTACTTTGAGTTCTTTCTTGTTTCTTGATGTGAGGCTATATTACTGTATACTTTCATTTTATTTTTGCTTTTTCTGTGTCCCATACATTCTGGAAAAATGTGTCCTCATTGCCGTTCATCTCTAGGTGTTTTTTTTTTTTTTTTAACAGTCTTGCCAATTAATGTTTTATTTCCCACATCATTTTTTTTTTTCATTTTTGTGACTCATGGGTGGGCTCAAATTTAAGCACACTTTAAAAAAATTGAGAATGGTATCTAAAATTTCCCATCATTTTTTTCTTATATAACACTACTGAGTTAATATCCTATGCCATTAAATAATATTTAGTAATATGGACTTACCATTTCTTTGGGTTTTTTTAAGTAAAAAATGCATTTTTTAAGATTTATTTTATTTATACAAGAACCTGGGTACAGGCCAGATGTGTGGGAGTGTGAGAGGATTCATCAGAGACAGAGGAGGGAACAGAACAGGTAGAATGACTAAAATATACTGCTGAGGGGAGCAGTAGGTGAGCCAGGAGAGGTCTGCCGTGCCATGTAGGTTGCTCTGCAGCTGGCTGGTATCAAACTGGTACTGCAGAGGCAGTGGACAGCTTCACAGCTCTGCACTCAACTCTGTGCCATCTGCACTCAACTCTGTGCAGCCTATTACTATTTTTGAAAACTAAAATTATATTTTTTTAGAATAATTTTACATATTTTTTACATCATTGATAATTTTTTAAAGATTTATTTATACAAGCACTGGGTACAGTCAGAAGCACAGGAGGGTGAGAGAATTCGCCAGAGCCAAAGCAGGGAGTAGAACAGGCAGAAGGACCGAAGTACACTGTTGAGGGGAGCAGCAGGCAGCAGGAGAGGTCTGCGCGCCATGTGGGACCCTCGCCGGTGGCCGGGGATCGAACCGGCGCTGCAGAGGCTGCAGGCAGCTTCGCAGCCCAGGCTCAACCACTGTGCCACCAGGGGAGGCCCATCATTGATAATTTTTAAACAATATTTACTTCTCCCACACCCCTCAGATATATTCCCCATAGAATTTCCTTCCCCAATGAAACCATGCACAATCACTTCAGTCCCCTGTGCTACTCCCTCCCTCCCTCTGATAACTCACACCCATTCTCCCCTGCAGTATTTCTGATTTATAATTGTCTGTTTTTGCTTTGTTGTGTTTTATACTGTTATTATTTTTATACATTGATGTCTTATTTGGTTCCCCCATATTCCTCCTATTAGTGAAACCATCCGATATTTTTTTCTTTTTCCTTCTGTCTTATTTCATTGAGCATAATTCCTTCTAGCTCCATCTCATGTTGCTGCAAATGGCATGAGTTTATCTTTTTTGTTTGCTGAATAATATTCCATTGTACATATATACACCACAGCTTCTTGATCCAGTCATCTATTTTGGGGCATTTCGGTTGTTTCCAGGTTTTACCTACTGTAAATAGTGTTGCAATAAACATAGGGGTGCGTGTATTCTTTTGAATCAATGATTTTGTCCTTTGGGTAGATTCCTAAGAGTGGAATGCTGGGTCATATGGTAGCTCCATTTTTAGAAGACTGAGAAATCTCAGTCTTCTGCACAACACACTTCTACACAATCTCACAGTTCTACACAATAACACTTGTTGTTGCTTGTTTATTTTTTTGATATGTGCCATGCTTACTGGTATAAGGTGGTATCTCAATGTGGTTTGGATTTGTATTTCCCTGATGATAAGGGATTTTGAACATTTTTTTTCATCTTTGGAGAAATGTCTTTTAAGTTCTGCCCATCTCTTGACTGGATTGTTTACTTTGTTTTTGATGAGTCATGTGAGTTCTTTCTGTATCTTTGTGATCAGTCCCTTATCAGTTGTATGGAGCACAAAGATTTTTTTTTTCCCAATCAGTGGGGTGTCTCCCTGTTTTGGTTAATATCTCTTTTGCAGCTTTTCAGGTTGATGTAATCCCAGGTGCTTAACTATCCCTTGACTTTCTTTGCTTGGGTTATGAGTCTCTAAAGATGTTACTGAGATGTATGTCGTGTAGAGTTTTACCTATATTTTCCTCTATGTTTTTTATGGTTTCAGGTCTTTTGTCCAGTTCTTTTATACATTTTGAGTCGATTTTTGTGCATGTGAAAGATAGTGGTCTAGTTTCATTTTTTTGCATGTGGTGGTCCAGTTTTCCCAGCACCATTTACTGAACAGACTGTCCATGTTCCATTTCATAGTCTTTGCTCCTTTGTCAAAGATTAGTTGTTCATATAAGTGTGGCTTTATTTCTTGGCTCTCTATTCAATTCCATTGGTCTGTGTGTCTGTTCTCATTTCAAAACCAAACTGTTGTTTTTTGTTTTGTTTTGTTTTTAATAAAGATTTATTTATTTATTTATACAAGCATTGGGTACAGTCAGAAGCACAGGAGGGTGAGAGAATTCACCAGAGCCAGAGTGGGGAACAGAACAGGCAGACTAATGATACACTGCTGAGGGGAGCAGCGGGTGGCAGGAGAGGTCTGCGTGCTCTGTGGGACCCTCACCCCATGGCCGGAGATCAAACCAGCACTGCAGAGGCTGTGGGCAGCTTCGCAACACAGCGCTCAACCACTGTGCCACTGGGAAGCCGCAATATCAAACTGTTTTAATTATTATGGCTTTGTAGTATAGCTTGAAGTTCAAAAGTGTGATACCTCCTTTCTCCTTTGTTTTCATCAGTAGGGCTTTGGCTCTTTGCATTTTTTTGTGGTTCCATATGAATTTCATCAATATTTGTTCTATTTCTTTGAAGAATGTGATTGAGAGTTTTATTGGAATAGCGTTGAATCTGTATATTGCTTTTGGTAGCATGGACATTTTAATAATGGTAATTCTGATCCATGAACAGGGGATGTCTTTCCATTTCTTTGTGTCTTCTTGAGATTGATTGTTTGTATATAGGAAGGCTACTGATTTTTGTGTGTTGATTTTGTATCCTGCTACTTTACTAAACTGGTTGATTATTTTGAGTAGTTTTTCTGTGGAGTGTTTAGGGTTCTTTATGTATATTATATTGTCTGCAAATAGTGATAGTTTTACTTCTTATTTCCCTGTTTGGATTCCTTTTATTCCTTTCTCTTGTTTTATTGCCCTGGCGAAGACCTCCATATTTTTGGAGTGGAGGTTTAGTCATAATGAAATTCCAGAGTTTTTGAAAAAAAAAAGAGGGGAATGGAGGCATCACACTCCCAGACTTCAAACTATTCTACAAATCTAAAATCATCAAAACTGCATGGTATTGGAACAAGAACAGACACACAGACCAATGGAAACAAATAGAAAATCCAGAAATAAACCCACAGATTTATGGTCAACTAATCTTTGACAAAAGAGCAAAGACTATGCACTGGAGCATAGAAAGTTTGTTCAATAAATGGTGCTGGGAAAACTGGGTTGCTACCTGCAAAAGAATGAAGCTTGACTGCTACCTCACACCATGCACAAAAACCAACTCAAAATGGATTAAAGAACTAGACATAAGACCTGAAACCATAAAATACATTGAAGAAAATATAGGCAAAACACTACATGACATGCACCTCAAAGACAACTTTACAGACACATCACCCAAAGCAGTGATAGTGAAGGCAAATATAAACAGCTGGGACTACATCAAATTAAAGAGCTTCTGCACAGAAAAGAGACAATAACCAAAAAAAGAGAAATCCCACCTACTGGGAGAAAATTTTTGCACACAATACTAAAGGACTGATCACAAAAATCTACAAAGAGCTGATGAGACTCAACAAAAACAAAGAAATTAATCCAATCAAAAAATGGGCAGAGAGCTAAAAAGAAACTTCTCTGAAGAGGAAATGCAAATGGCCAACAGGCATATGAAAAATTGTTCAACATCACTTGTAATCAGGGAAATGCAAATCAAAACTGCACTGAGATACCATCTTGCACCAGTGAAAAAGACACATATCAAAAAAATAGCAACAACAAATATTGGTGAGGTTGTGGAGAAAAAGGAACTCTCCTGCACTGCTGGTGGGAGTGCAAACTGGTCCACCCACTATGGAGAGCTGTGGGAGATTTCTTGATTACTAAACATTGAGCTTCCATATGATCCAGCAATTCCACTCCTAGGTATTTACCCAAATGACACAGAAACAGTAATTCCAAAGGGCAACTGCAGCCCTGTGTTTATAGCAGCACTATTTACAATAGCTAAGCTATGGAAGCAACCCAAATGCCCAAAAATAGATGACTGGATCAAGAAGATGTGGTACATATACACAATGGAATATAACTCAGCAATCAAAAAAGATAAACACATCCAGTTTGCAGCAACATGGTGTGGTTGGTTTTCCATAGGAGTAGCAGAACTTGGTGACTTTTTTTTTTTTTTTTGGAAAGAAAGTTGAGAGATATTCATTCTTACAAATACTAATGGGAATTTAGCAGTGATATGTTTGGGAGAACAGTTTTGGGACTATGCATTAAAAATCTTAATACTCTTTTTAGGCTGTAGTTTTAATTCATTTTTAAGTTAAATTTTATTGATTTGCCATTCATTTACAAGCGTATGTAATATCAAGTATCATAGGCCATCACAAACAGGAGAAAGTTGTCCAACCCAGCAAACAGTGTGGAAAAATACACCTGGGTGATGCACCCTTCATAAGTAATGATTTTGCTCTGTGTCTGGATGTTCACCAACATGTTTGGGATGGTGGTAGAGATGAAACAGATGTCAGCAAAGGACAGGTTGGAGAGGCAGAAGTACATGTTCCAGGAAAAGGGGAAATAACAAGACTTATTTCAAAAATGTATATCACTAACCTTATTGAAATGCTTACATTTATATTTTTGTAAGTATTTAATTATAATATTCTCTGTATGGTTTCCTTAGATAGTGCTCAGTGATACCTCTAATAGAGCTTTTTGGCCCAGTCATTTTGTTTTTCCTGCACGATCATGTGTTAAACAGCTTTAATAATAAATTATTTTATTTCAGGAATTTATCAATAAATTGAATCCTGACTGTTATTTAGGTACTTCTAGACAATGACTTAAGGCATTTTAGTATAAATTCCAATTCAATGGTGGAGTAAGAATACATTAGCAAACAAAATAATTGTACAATATTTCAGATGGTAATGTTGGGACCAAGAAAAGAAACCAATCATAAAAAGAAAATACTGGATGGTCTCACTCATAGCATGAATCTAGAAAACTTAAATAAGGGACCAGGAAAATGAATAACTATAAGAAAGTGAAAATCAAAATCAACAAACAACTATGAACCAGAGACACTCTATGGGTGGTGGGGGGCGGGGTGGGGAGGGATTGGGGTCAAAATAAGGGGATTGCAATTGTATGGGGAATATAAAATAAAATTATTAAAAAAATAAAATAGAGATTGAGTAGGGGATTTAATTTTTCTTGGCTATTTTGATAAGACCTGAATACCTGTGAACATGCCACATTTGAAAAAATACCTCAGGTGAGAGAAGGGAGGGAGACTCAAGGTTATGTGTCATCATGTGTGCCCCGTAGAGAAAACAGCTGGAGCACAGTCCCTGAAGATGATGCTTGCTTCAAATATTCAAGTTAAAAGATGTGATGCCTACTTCACAGTAAAAGAAAATGTCAGTTAAACAAAAAAACATCTTCCTGAATGGGGGGATGGAGAAGCAAGAGAAGGAGAAAGAGGAGGAAGGAAGGGAGGAGTCGGGGGGGGGGTGTGGGAATAGAAGGGAAAAGAAGTGAATAAAGAGGAAAAAAGATTTAATAAGCTAGATGGTTCCTCAGAGGCTGGTCTTGGTGGTCTTCTCACCTCTGATTATATTCCCAACAAAAATGATAAAAGAATGAAAGCAAGTTTTTACCCAAATAAGAAAGTGATATTTTTATGAACTGCTTATGATAAATTCCTTACATATTGTACACCCAAGAGAAAATGGGCCAGTTTCTGCATGTCAGCAGAGTGAGATTTGGGCACGTCTTTCTGTGGTGAAGTCTGTCCTGTGCATTGTAAGATGTTTGGAGCATCCTGGTCTCCCCTGCCCTTGTTGTGAGCCTGAAATGCCTGTGGATATTGCTCACTGTCTCTGGGGGACAAAATTTGTCTGCTTAGAACCTCTCTTTGAACTTAATATCCACATATTTTCTGTAATAACAATTTAGTGATAACAATTTAATAACATAAAAAATTATTATTGTATTATGCCCTTAAATATTACACAGCCATTGAAATAATTATCTTCATTATATAATCAAACAAATGAACAGACACAGTGATCACTTGCCTTGGGTAAAGATAAATTGCAACATCATGAAATTTCCTCTTGGACCTCAATTTCTCTATTTATGTAACTCACATTTTTAAACTCTCAGCCCTTTTTGATTATTAACAATTTCCCTTTGAGTTTTCCCACTATCCAAATTTATTCCAATATTTAACCAAAAAAAAATTAGACATTCCCACTCACTTAGGACAGCATTGATTTCTGAGAATAATTTCTCCAAATGTCATATAACATTCCAAATACTTTTCTTGTTTGTAGTAGTTAAAAGTTTGCTTGATCAAACTTATACTTGATATTACATACTCGTGTAAATAAATGGCAAATCAATAATATTTAACTTAAAAATGAATTAAAGGAGTGCAAACTGGTCCAACCACTATGGAGAGCTGTGTGGAGATTTCTGGACCTACTAAACATAGAGCTTCCACAGGATCCAGCAATTCCACTCCTAGGTATTTACCCAAAGAACACAGAAACATCAATTCCAAAGAACACCTGCACCCCTATGTTTATAGCAGCACTATTTACAATAGCTAAGCTTTGGAAACAGCCCAAATGCCCAAAAATAGATGACTGGATCAAGAAGATGTGGTGCATATATACCATGGAATATTACTTAGCATTCAAAAAAGATAAACACATGCAATTTGCAGCAACATGGATGGCGCTGGAAGGGATCATGCTCAGTGAAATAAGCCAAAAAGAAAAAGAAAAATACCGGATGGTCTCACTCATAGCAGGAATCTAGAAAACTTAAATAAGGGACCAGGAAAATGAATAACTATAAGAAAGTGAAAATCAAAATCAACAAAAACTATGAACCAGAGACACTTTTTGGGGGGTGGGGGGCGGGAGGGGAGGGATTGGGGTCAGAATGGGGGGGTTGCAATTGTATGGGGAATATAAAAATTAAAAAAAATTAAAAAAAAATAAAAAAAAAACTACAGCCTAAAAAGAGTATTAAGATTTTTAATGCAGAGCCCCAAAACTGTTCTCCCAAACATATCACTGCTAAATTCCCATTAGTATTTGTAAGAATGAATATCTCTCAACTTTCTTGCCAAAAAAAAAAAGTCACCAAGTTCTGCTACTCCTATGGCAAACCAACTACACCTGATGACCAAGGAGCTTATATAACTTTATAACAGGGGAAGTACGATAACAAAGCTTTTCAGTTTTGAGTGTGTCATCCTTTTGTGTTCACTACATTAATCACCCTCCTGACAACAAGGATGCTAACAGACAGTGGGCTCCATACACACTAGCTTTTATTCTCCTCCTTAGAATTCTGTTCTCATCTCCTTCAGATCAGTGGACACAGAGACTCCCTTAGTGCAGGCCAACATGATTATCACATAGGGGAATCTTCACTGAGACACATTTTTTAGTGAATACATTGATATAACATGACCTTGGAATCACAAATTTCTTCAACATGGTGGGAAAAATTAAATCACATATTATATTTCAATGCAAAATGTTCCAATTTCATGTGGCACATCTACTTCTACAAATGTCTGTGTTTGGAGTGTTAATACCGAAGGGGATTGAAAAAAATGTTTTTGAGTTATCATGTTTCTGCTTGAAACCTTCCAGTGCTGCTAAGGAGTAAAGGATACCTGCTATCCAGACCAGCACTCCCCCTACTTCTGTTACAGGGCAGGAAGAGGTGCACCCTGGGACACCCAAACCAGCCTGCTCTAATTAGGCTCTTTTTTTAAAGATTTTATTTATTTTTATACAAGAACTGGTACAGGTCAGAGGCACGGGAGGGTGAGATGATTCACAAGAGACAGAGTGGGTAGCAGAACAGGTTGACAGACCGAAATACACTGCTGAGTGGAGCAGGGGCTGAGACAGGAGAGGTCTGCCACATCATGTGGGTATCTCCCTGGCGGCCAGGAATCAAACCCATTCTGCAGAGGCTGCAGAGAGCTTAACAGTGCTGTGCTCAACCCGCTGCACCACCCGGGAGGCCGTCTAAATAGTTTCTACCACCCACCACATTAAGTCAAAACATATTCTAGTGCACATACCTTTAATGGAAAGGGACTTTAATGCAATTAATGTGCAATAGAGAGAAGAGAAGGGAAGGGAAAGAATATAGTTTACAAATCAAGTACTCAAAGTTACCCAATTCCTTGTGTATAAACAGGGTTGATAAAAACAGGGCTATTGAGGCCAAAAATCTTGCCACAATCTAAGGCACCTTCTGGAGGTGACACATAGGAAAGGTGCGAAAGAGGCCAGGCAAGTCTGGGGCAAAACACACAAAATTGAAATCAAGATAAAGGCTGCCATCATCAGGCTGCTCATGGGTCTCTCACATACACTTCCTTTTCAAGCATTTCCTTCCTTGTCCTTCATATTCTTGGTGCTAGCCCAAGGCCAAGAAACAAGCACAGCTTCTTCACATGATTCTCTTCCATTATACACTCTACAGTCTATTTCCACTTGTTACCAGAACCCAGCAGGCAGCAGAAGCTGTGCTGTTCTCTCCCCTGACTGCTCCATCAAAGGCCGGTTTTGAGAGTTACTCCTCAGAGCCCAGGAACTGCCATTTTGTCAGTTGTGGCTGTTGCTTCCCAGAGTGCTTTTATGCAACAGCACACTTCCTGGTTGTAGAATGGGTCAATCAGATTTAAGCTATGAGCTGATTGGTGCTAAATAGTCCAATCAGGCACAAGATTAAAAAATGGTCCAATCAGAAGTGTGGGTGGTACATCCTGAAAGAAGATATAAGCCAGGGTCAGAGGGAGCTGAGGAACAGGTGATTCCAGCCTCCAAAGAAAGAAGAAGAGTTAGAAGCTAAAAGAAGAAAGGAAAGAAGCATCCATCAGCCAATCTCTGAGGAAGGAAAAGAAGCCAAAGACCTCTTTCAGAGACTAGGCCTCCATTCCTGTGTCTGATGTTGTCTGAAAGCACTAAAGGCCCACAACATGGCCCGCAACAAACAGCCTCAAAAAGCTCTTTGTTGTTGGTATCGCCCAACAACTCAGGAAGAGCTGCTAACACTTGGTGTGTCTGACAAGCCAGGGGGACCAGTGGTGATCTTCACTACTAAGTAGTGCTGTCCTGGTGAGCTCTAGTGACCAACACTGACATGATATGTGTGAGATAGTCAGCCGCTAGTGGTTACAGTAAGTTCTTTGTTTCACCTTCTTATAAAATATTCCCCATTTTGTTGTTCCTGGAGCCTGAGATCTCTTGCAATTGAGTCCGTGGATGAGAACACACATACAGTGAACTGTTCTCTTATTGGACACTGTCTTTTTTTTTTTAATATAACCCATAGGCCCCTATTGTGTGGGTGTTGTATTACTATAGCCCTTGATTTTGATTTTTGTGTTTTTTTTTTTTTGGTCTTTTGGGGCTTTTTGCAGCTCTCTTGTTTTAGAGCTTGGGCAGGTGGATAGGACATTCTGGATTATCCTGGCATCTTATCCTCCTACTGCCCTACCTACTGCCCTGTTTCACACTAACTGGGAAGTAGCCATTTCCACAGCACCATCAATTTTACTCAACTTTCTCCTTTCTGGAGCACACTGTGACATGAATACCACATGAAGCATTCTACAATTCTACAATTCTCTATATGTTCTATATTTGTTTATGTGTGATACACCTGCATTTTGTTTTCTAATAATTCTGATGGATCTTAATCGCCTTTTTGTTGAACCTCCATGAAATTATTGGAGATTTTCTGTTTTGGGATCATCCCCTTTTGTTACCGGAATCTCAGTCATGGGAGCAGGCAGGAGCAGTGGTGTTTTCAACCTGATGCTCCACCACAAGTTGGATACAGCTGTTGCTCCTCAGATCTCAGTGACTGCCTTTTTGTCAGTGGTGGCAGTTGCTTCTCAGAACTGTTTTATGTAATAGTGTACCTCTTAGATGGTGGAATGGACCAATCAGGCGCATGCTTTGAGTTCATTGGTGTCTAATGGTCCATTCAGACTTTTATTGACAGGACCTAGCCTCTCACCACAAGTCACTTGTGACAGTTACTCCTCAGAGTCCTTTTATGTAAAGCATACTTATTGGGCTGTGGAATGGACTAATCACATGCTATGGGCTGATTGGTAAATGATTCAATCAGCCACAGGATTGAAAAATGGTGAGCAAAAGACTTGTGAGCATGGCACCCTGAAAGAGGATACTAGCCAGAGTCAGAGGGAGCTGAGCACAGAAAGACAAAGTCCGTGGCTTAAGGGAGATGACACCATCCCCCAGAGGAGAGATGACACCAGCCCCTGGAGAAGAGGGGAGACGATGCCAGCACAAAGACGATGCCAGCCCGATATGACACCAGCCCAGAAAACATGCTGCCAGCTCTGAAGAGAAGAAGAGAGTTCCAGCCTCCATAGAAAGAAGAAAAGAAGCATCCAGCAGCTGACCTCTGAGGAGGGAAGAGAAGCCAAAGGACACTTCACAGACGGGGCTTCCATCTTTTCTTTGACATTGCTTGGTGTCTCAAGAGCTGTTTGTTGTTGGTGTAGCCCAACAAATAACCAAGAGCTGTTAACACTGGGTGTCTCTCATATTGCCTCTGCAGGACCTGTAGGTGACATCACTACTGGCCAGTACTGTTCCAGCATAACTGGTGACTGGTTATGAACATCACTGACGCTTCCTGGGTGAGGTGGCTGCCACTTGTGGGTACATCAAGCTCTTTGTTTCCTGTTTGTAAATAAACCCCATGGTTGTTGTTCCTCGAGTCTAAATTCTCTCACAATTGTGCACACGGGTGAGAACCCACACACAGTGACCTGTCACCTTATCGGGCACTGTCCAATAGCGCAGAGGCCTTGTTGTATGGGTGTTGTATTGCTAGAGCCCTTGGCTTTGGTTTTTGGCCTTTTGGGCTTGTTGGTGGCTCTCTGGTCTCAGAGTCTGGCAGGCAGGTGGCCGTTCCAGCCTTCCATCTGGCCTCCTGCCCTGTTGACCTTTTCATTAACAAAGTTAATCAATTCTAACCCCACCTCCAATTTCTGGTCTTGTGCTGCCACCATCTTAAATTTTCTACTCTTTCTATGTAGGATTGAAACTCAACCAATCATTGCTTAATTAACATCTCATCTGATTTGCATTCTGTTGAACCCATTGGAACACAATTGATCTAATCTGATTTTTTTTAAAGATTTATTTATCTGTTTATACCAGTGTTGGGTATAGGCCAGATGTGTGGGATGATGATAGGATTCACCAGAGACAGAGAGGGGCACAAAACAGGCCCCGTGGGATTCTCCCTGGCCGGTCGGACAGCTTCACAGTGCAGAGCTCAACCACCTGCACCACCAGGGAGACCCATAATCTGATTTTCATAGTCAACCTCCAATAAGAACGAGAAAGACTTCTAGTCTTGATTTGAATAGCTGCTCACAGCGAGAATAAACTGGCCTTTCTATGTGACTATAAGTCCTATACAATTCAGGTAGTCAGAACCATATTTCAAAGTCTACTTGACTCATATATCCTGGAGACAGTTCAAATAAATCACTAAGCAAACATATCTTACCTCATAAAAAGAGGAGGGTAGCCATGATTATACAGTAAACACAATGGTCATTTTAATGTTGATTAGAGAGAAAAAATAACAGGTGTCAGAGAGATTTGAAAATGCTGCACTGCAGGCACCTGGGCTGACCCTCTGTGGCCCTTGAGTGAATGCAGGAAGATAGAGGGCTGAGCAGACACAGGTGAGCAGTGACCATCTTGGAGAATTCCCATCAGCCCACCCACAGCATCACAGTCCTTGTGAAGCCTGGCATGACTATACTGGACCCAACCTGGACACCAGTCCCTGATGTCCAGTAAGAGCAACCCAAAGTCATTCCCGTTACTAGTGAAACTCAGTCCTGTGCTTTTGTCCCTTGGGAGACTTGACAATTGTTTCAATTTTCTTGCTTGTAATTTGTTTTGAGGGGGAGAAAGGAAGATAATAGCAATAAAACATAAACAATATTAACTGATCTTTCACAACAATGAATAAAACACCTCAATCATGGACACCATTAAAAAAAAACTGTCGTTATATATTTTTAAAGAATTAATGTTGGTTTGCAACCATGCATTTGATTTAGTGGTACAGATTCACACCTTTTCAGATGCATGTTATCACATCATACCCACCACCAATTACCCATAATCTTCCACTACAGCCCACTGGCCACTTACTTACTTCATTTGCTCCCCACCAATACACCCTCTGTGATACAATCAATTCTACAGTCAAATTTCTGTAGACTTGTTTTGTTATATTTGGTTGCACCTTTGTTTTGCTTTTCTATGTTTTACATGAGTGAAATCATTTTGTATTTGTCTTCTCTTTCTGACTAATTTTGTTTAATTGTCCCCTCTAATTCCATCCATGTTTTCTCAAATGGCAGGTTTTCATCCTTTTATAGGTGAATAGTATTTCAATGAACATGTGTGCACCTGTGTAAAACATCTTATTTATCTATTCAACTGTCATTGGGCACTTATTTGTTTCCATCATGTGGCTATTATAGTGATACAAAGAACACAAGAGTGCACATAATCTTTTGAACTAGGATTTTTGCATTCTTTCAGTAGATGCTTAGGAGTGTAACTGTTGTGTCATGTGGTAGATTTATTTTTAATATTTTGAGAAACTTCCATACAGATTTCCATAGGGCTGACCTACTCTATACTGCCATCAACAGTGTAAGAACGTTCCTTTTCTCCACATCCACACGAACACTTCTTATCTTTTTAATAGGGGATATTCTTATAGGTGTGAGGTGGTATCTTGTGGTTTTGATTTTTGTTCTCCCTAGTAAGTGTTCTCCCTATATTTTCATGTGTCTCCCAATTGTATGTTTTCTTTGTAGAAGTACCTATTTAGCTGTTCTCTACATTTTGTTGATCACATTGTTTTCTTTATATTAAGTTTTATGGATTATTTGTAGATCTTGTATATTTGCTCTTTGGCATGGACAGTGATTTTCCGTGACTTAACAAATACCTTACAGCATATAAAAGAAACATTTTGCATATAATCAAAGGGCCAATTAAAATACTACCTCCTCATTGCATGGCCATCTCTGATAATAATATCATATTTAGTCAGACTGTTTAATTGATCTTCCTATGTAGACTCAAAGAGAGATGTTTATTTGATAATAAAGATTTGTCAGTTACTACTCATAGACATTCTTTAAACCTAGCTGAATAAGAGAATAATAACATTAAAGCAGCTATAAAACAGAGTAGCATGTTTTAGTGTGTCTGTCATTAAGATTTTTGCTCATAATTAAGTGTCTGAAATAAAGTTTTTGATTTTTTAAAGCCATACTTATATGGACAACTAATCTTTGACAAAGGATCAAAGAATATGCAATGGAACATAGACAGTTTGTTCAATAAATGGTAATGAGAAAACTAGACCACCACATACCAAAAAAAAAAAAAAAGAAAGAAACTAGACCACTACCTCTCACCATGCACAAAAATCAACTCAAAATGAATAAAAGAACTGGACATAAACCTGAAATGATAAAATACACAGAAGAAAATATAGGTAAAACACTATAAGACATACATCTCAGTAACATCTTTAAAGACTCATCACCCAAAGCAAAGAAAGTCAAGGAAAAGATAAACACCTGGGATTTCAAAACTGAAAATCTTCTTGCAACAAAGGAGACATTAACCAAAACAGAGACACCCCACTGACTGGGAAAAAGTTTTTACACTCCATACAATTTATGAGGGACTCATCACAAAGCTATATAAGAAAATCACACAACTCAACAAAAACAAAGTAAACAATCCAGTGAAGATTGGGCAGAAGAACTTAAAAGACATTTCTCCAAAGCGGAAATGCAAATGGCCAACAGGCATATGAAAAAATGTTCAGCATCCCTTATAATAAGGGGAATGCAAATCAAAATGTAACTGAGATACCACCTTACACCAGTAAGCATGGATCATATCAAAAAAACAAGCAACAACAAATGTTGGCGAGGATGTGGTGAAAAAGGAACTCTCCTATATTGCTGGTAGGAGTGCAAACTAGTCCAACCACTATGGAAAGCTGTCTGGAGATTCCTCAGTCTACTAAAAATGGAGCTACCATATGACCTGGCAATTCCACTCTTAGGAGTCTACCAAAAGGACCCAAAAATATTGATCCAAAAGAACACCTGTACACTTATGTTTATTGCAGCACTATTTACAATAGGCAAAACCTGGAAACAACCCAAATGCCCAAAAATTGATTACTGGGTCAGGAAAATCTGACCCAGTGTATATATACACAATGGAACATTATTCATCAATCAAAAAAGATAAACCATGCCACTCACAGCAATGTGGATGGAGCTAGAAGGAATTAAACTCAGTGAAATAAGCCAGAAGGAAAAAGAAAAATATCAGATAGTTTCACTTATAGCAGGAATATAGGGAAACAAAGTAAGACATCAGTGTAAAAAAATAATAACAGTAAAAAACACAACAAAGCAAAAACAGACAATTATAAATCAGAGAAATACTGCAGGAGAGGAGGAGGGAAAATGATCAGAAGGAGTGGAGGGGAACACAGGAGACTGAGGTGATGGTACACAGGTGCATTGGTGAATGAAACTTTATGGGGACTACATCTGAGCGAGTAGGGGAAAACAAATATTGTTTAAAAATAAACAATGGTGTAAAAAATTAAAAAAAATAGTTATTAAAAATAAAATAAAATCTAAAAAAAAAAGTTTTTGATTTCTGATGCCTCCATTTCAAACATTGAATACATCTATTACGTTATAATATAACTATTAAATAAGCATCCATGCTATCTCCTCCCATTGAGTTCCCCCTGAGTAGTGCAGATGAAAGTCTGCATGATTGGACCTGCTGTTCCCTTCCTGTACCCGCCTGCTATTTTTCTGTGTATGTGACCTCCCTGTGGACCTTTATGTATGACTTTTATCTTATAGAATTGATGGGTAAAAAATCTTTTTTTTTATTTTATGCATTTATTTTACATCATTCTTCATTTTCGTACAATGTATGATTTCTCCTCTCAGCGGTAGGGTAAAAACAAGGGTGGGAAGAGGAACAAGGGACTATGGTGAAGGTGCACAGGTGAATTGGTGGTGGGATTTCACCGGAACTACACCTGATGAGAGGAGAATAAATCTCCTTTTAAAATAGATTTCCTGGGCCTCCCCGGGGGCGCAGCGGTTGAGCGCTGGGTTGTGAAGCTGTCCAGCAAACTCTGCAGCTCCGGATAGATTCCCCATCACCTGGCGAGAGTCCCACATGGCAAGACAGACCTCTCCTGCCACCCGCTGCTCCCCTCAGCAGTATACTACATCAGTCTGCCTGTTCTTTTCACCGCTCTGTCTCTGGTGAATTTTCTCACCCTCCCACACTTCTGACTGTACCCAGTGCTTGTATAAATAAACAAACAAACAAATAAATAAATAAATCTTAAATATATATATATATATATATATATATATATATATATATATATATATATATATATATTTCCTGGGCCTCTCTGTGGCACAAAGGGATAAGCACTGCACTATGAAGTGATCTACAGACTCTGCAGCACGAGTTTGATCCCCAGCCAGCCAGGCAGCAACCCACATGGCGCAGCAGACCTCTCCTGACTCGCCCACTGCTCCCCTCAGCAGTGTACTTTGGTCAATCTGCCTGTTCTGCTCCCCACTCTGTCTCTGGTGAATCCTCTCACCCCTCACATCTCTGGCCTGTACCCCAGCTCTTGTATGCATAAATACACAAATCTTTAAAAAAATAAAAAAGATTTCCTGATGGTTGTTGTGAGAGTGTCTTGCCACATTTAGGAACCAGAAGGGGTCACTGGAGCCACAGTACAGTTCTGGTCAGGGACAGGTCCTAGGGTCTCAACATAAGTAGTAAAAGCTAAGAGTCACTGCCTCCTAGCCATTAGCAGCATTATCAACAGATTGAGACATAAAGTGACAGTGTAAATGTGTCCATTATCAGGAGGAGTAGTGTAGGTGATGATGTAAGAAAAAATGATAAGCCCAAAATAAAAAATGGAGCTTGACATTTTCCTCCACAATTAAATTATGTAATTGGACATAGTTTATAGTTTTCTTATGAGAAATAGAATTATTGACTACTATTTCAGGACTAAGTAGGTTAAAAGATACTTGGCATGATGCATTTCTTTTGAAAAGAATAAATTTTTAGGTAATCTAAGTAGCTCCGTGAAAGATATGGAAATTCAAAACATTTCTGGGCTAAAAGCAGATAGAAGGTGAATTCAGATAAATGTAAAACCCAGCAAGAAAACAGCAGACACAAGTTTGACTTCCACCCTCTGGCCAGAGAATAGCAATTCAGGCTCTGAGGCTTTTGAGCATGTCCAGTATGGCACCTCTTCAATCCCATATTTTTGTCTCTTATATAGCTTTTATCAAAGAGTCTTTTCAGATCCCGCTTTAGGTCTTTGTTCCACAGACCATAGATGAAATGATTTATCATGGGTGTGGCCATGCTGTACATCACTGAAGTTACCAGTTGAGTGTGAGTCATGAGTAAAGAAAGAACTAAGGATTAATCCTAGGAGTGCATATTAATAAAGATGCATTGATGATGATGATGATGATGATGATGAAGATGATGATGATAACAATACAAAAGAGAGGTGAGATGCACAGGTGCAAAATGCTTTATATCTTCCCAAACTGATGGGACTGACATGTTGATACTATATAAGAATATGAGTAAAGAATACCAGTGTATGGACCAAAACCCAGAAGCCCAGCTCCATAGTGTGTCACCATGTCACAAGTAAAATTGTTTGAACAGGAGAGATGGTCCTCCTGATTGAGTTAACATGCAATATTGGGTTTTTCCAAGGCTGCACAGAAGGATATGTACAACACCACTCTGTGTGTAACAAAGAGTGAGAGCCCAGAATCCAGGACACTAGCATGAGCAGCCCGCAGAGCAGGTAGTTCATGGTGACTGTGTAATGCAGGGGGTGATAGGTGACCTCGAAGTGATGTAAGGCCACTCAGAGGAGAACATCCACAGGCCTGCAAAGAGCATGACCAAGTACCTCTGGCAATGCAGCCTGCATAGGTTAGGACTGCTTTGTTTCAGGATGTTCAACAGCATCATTGGGGTGGTGTCTGAGGTGAAGCAGATGTTAGAAAACATAGTGGAAAGGAAGAAACACATGGTGTGTGGCGATATGAATCAGAGCTGGCAGCCAAGATGAAGAGCAGGGTTCCACTCAGAGTGATCAGAGCTGTAGAGGAAATGCCCACATACGCAGGGTTGCAGTTTGGAAATCAGGTAACCCTGCCTTTTGAACTCATCATGCCCTTATAACCACCTGGGCCATGTCACTATCAGGCTCTCTTCATCCTCAGTCATAATAACTGGGGATACCATGATCTAATCCGTGATTTCAACAGCAGACCATCATCCCCATAGAGTGCAGCAAGAGCATCCAGTTGTGAGTCACCACCCATAGAAATGCAAAATCAGGTTTCTGTTTAAATATGACATCTTGTGTCTTGTATTTAAAAAACCTAAAGAACAAAAAAAAAAAAAAAACTAAAAAAATAAACTGAGAGAGAAGAAATAAATGGATAGAAGGGAAAAGAAAATTTATAACCAAATGTGGTTCCTGAAAACAATGATGAGTAGAAAGTATCCTTGGTTTTGGCAATATTACAATACCAGTCATAGCCCCTTAATTCCCAGAAAAAATAATAAAGCAGAAAAAAGCTACTTCTCTAAAAATCAGTATTATCTTTATAATATCCTACAGAATGGACATTCCACTAGAATATGAACAAAGCTAGTTAACCCACATCTCCAAAAGGAACAAAAATCCAAATAAAGGGAGAAATGTTTGTTTTTTTTTGTTGTTGTTGTTTTGAAAATTTATTTATTCATGAATATAAGAACCGAGGTACAGTCCAGATGCATGGGAGGGTGAGAAGATTCACCAGAGACAGAGCAGGGAACAGAACAAGCGCATTGATGGAAATGCATTGCTGATGGGAGCAGCAGGCAAGACAGGAGAGTCTGCCCCACCATGTGGGATTCTCCCCGCTGGCCAGGATCAAACCCACACTGCAGAGGTTGCGGACAGCTTCACAATGCTGCACTCAACCAGCTGCACCACCAGGGGAGGCCCAAATTTGTTTTATTTTGTTTGTTTGTTTGTTTGTTTTTGGGTTTTTTTTGTTGTTGGTTTTGCTTATTTTTTATTGACACATTGTTGGTTTATAATGTTTGTAATTTGGAAGTAGACAATGTTGCTCTTCCAGTGCTATTACTGTAGTGCTCCTACCACACAAACACCCACAGTCCATTGTGCCCCCCACCCCACTCCCCACTTTGTGTTTGTTCCTGCCTCTTCCTATACCCCTTTGAATGACTCAGTTCTATTATGTGCTTTTAAGACCTAGATTTCAAGTGTGTCTTTATCTGATCCTTTATCTGGTTTTGCTATCCTCCCCATATAAGTGACACCACCTGGTATCTGTCTGTCTTCTTTTAACTTGTTTTGTTTAGCATAAACCCTTTCAGCTCCATCCAGGTTGCCACAAATGGCATGAGATTATCATTTTGATCAGTGAGTAGCATTCCCTTGTGTATATATACTACATCTTGATGCAGTCATCTGCTTTGGGGCTTAAGTGCTTAAGTGCTGCATTGAGCATGGAGGTGCAAGTTTTCCTTTGAATTACCATAATTATGTTGTAATATCTAGGAGTGGAATTAAAAGTTCTATACATTTTATCTTTTGAAAAACATCAATACTGATATCCATAAAAGCTGGGCCAATGTACCTTTCCACAAAAAGTAGGATAATATACATAGAGAACCCCAAAAACTCCACAGAAAAACTAATTCAACTCATCAATCAGTTCAGTAAAGTGGCAGGATACAAAATCAACATGCAAAAGTCAGTTGCCTTCCTATACACAAACAATAAATCTGAAGAAGAAGAAATCAAAAGAACCATCCATTTATTGTCGAAACAATAAAAAATCAAATACTATACAAAGAAAACTATAAAACACTCTTAAAAGAAATAGAAGAAGACACAAAGAAATGGAAAGACATCCTCTGCACGTGGACTGGAAGAATATACATTATTAAAATGGCCATCCTACCAAAAGCAATATATAGACTCAATGCTATTCCAATCAAAATTTCAATGTCATTATTCAAAGAAAAATAACAATTATTGATGAAATTCATATGGAATCACCAACAACCCCAAATAGCCAAAGCTCTCCTGAATAAAAAAGAAGGGAATGGAGGCATCACACTCCCAGACTTCAAACTATACTACAAAGCCATAATCATCAAAACTGCATGGTATTGGAACAAGAACAGACACACAGACCAATGGAATAGAATAGAAAATCCAGAAATAAACCCACAGATGTATGGTCAACTAATCTTTGACAAATGAGCAAAGACTATGCAATGGAGCAAAGAAAGTTTGCTCAATAAATGGTGATGGGAAAACTGGGTCGTTACCTGAAAAAGAATGAAGCTTGACCACTACCTCACACAATACACAAAAATCAACTCAAAATGGATTAAAGAACTAGACATAAGACCTGAAATCATAAAATACATTGAAGGACATATAGGCGAAACACAACATTATATGCACATCAAAGACATCTTTACAGACACATTACCCAAAGCAGTGATAGTGAAGGCAAAGATCAACAGCTGGGACTACATCAAATTAAAGAGCTTCTGCACAGCAAAAGAGACAATAACAAAAACAAAGAGAAACCCCACCAACTGGGAGAACATTTTTGTACCCAACACTAATGATAAAGGACTGATCACAAAAATCTGAACCAGAGACACTCTATGGGGGATAAAGCATGGGGATGGGAGGGATTGCGTTCAAAATAAGGGGGTTGCAATTTTATTGGGAATATAAAAATAAAATTTATTTTAAAAAACAAACAAACCAATAAATAAATAAATAAGTATAAAATGATTCCTTTTTATCCACATCCTCACCAACACGTCTCGTTTTTGGTCTTTTTGTAATAGAACATTCTCAGAGTGGGGAGATGTTACCTATCATTGCATTGATTTGCATTCCTCTGATGACAAGTGATGATGAACATTTTTTTCATTTGTGTGTCAGCCATCTGTCTTTTTTCTTTTTCTTTTTTTTTGTTTTGAGTATTACTTATTTAGCTAATCTGCCCAATTTGTCGTTGGGTTCTTTGTTTTCTTTTGTTGAGTTATATAAGTTTTTGTGGTTCTTGGATATTAGCCCCTTGTCAGATGCATGATGTGCAAATATTTTTTCCCAGTTGGTAGTGTAGCTCTTTTGGTTTGAAGTATAATTTTATCTCATGTAAGAATAGCTATTCCTGCCTTCTTTATTTTTTGGTCCATTTGCTTGTTGAATTGTTTTTTGGCCTTTTATCTTCAATCTACGTTTATCTTTTCTACTTAAATGTTTCCTGTAGACAGCAGAAGGTTGGGTTCTGTTTATTAATCCAGGCTGCTACGCTGAATTTTTATTGATGAGATTAGTCCATTCACTTTAGAGTTAATATTGATACACTGGCATCTGTATTTGCCATTTTATTTGCCTTTTTTGTGATTCTGTTCCTTAGCTTATTCTATTCTTCAGATTCATTCCTGTGTTGGTTTTGGTTTTAGGGTTTCTCATAGTATTTTTTGGAGTGGGGTTTAATAATAATGAATTTCTGGAGTTTCTGTTTGTCTGAGAAGGTCCTTATTTTTTCTTCATAAATGAAGAAGAGCTTTGAAGGATAGAGTATTCTTGGTTGACCTTTTTTGACTTGGAGTTTGTTGAATATGTCACTCCATTTTCTTCTTGCCTGTAATCTTTCTTCAAAGAAGTTTGATGTCAGTCTGATTGGTTTTCCTTTATAGGTTATCTGTTTCTTTGCCCTCAAAATTATTATAATTTTTCCTTGTCTTGGACTCTTAGAACCTTAACTATTAATTGTCTTGCTGTAGTTTCCCTTTCATTGGGGTAATGTGTTGTTCTTCTGGTTGCCTGAATATTGATTTCCATTTCCTTCTTCGTGTTTGGGAAGTGCTTTCAGTAACCTCTTTGAATAGATCCTCAGTACCCTGGTCTCTCTCCTCACGTTATGGGATTCCTATGATTCTTATATTTTGTTCTTTCATAGTGCCAGATATTTCTCAAAATGTTTCTTTATTCTTTTTCCAGTTCTTTTTTAATTTAATTTTTAATAATTTATTTACATATATATTTACATTATTGTTGTTTTTTTTACACTATGTGATTTCTTTTCATAGATGTAGTCCCACAGAATTTCCACCATCCATTCACCCATGTACTATCGCCATTGTCTCTTGTGCTCTTGAAACCCTAGTTTTGATCCTTCACCTTCCCCTCCCCTGCAGAATGTCTTGTGATTTATAATTGCCTTTTATTTTGTTTTGTTTTGCCTTTTTATTGTTATAATTTTCTATCTTATCTTTATTTTGTTTCCCTATAATCTTCCAATCATAGAAGCCATCCAATATTTTCCTTTTTCCTTCGGATTGATTTCACTGAGCATAATCCCTTCAGCTCCATCCATGTTGCTACGAATGACATTAGTTTATATTTTTTGATTGCTGAATAGTATTTCATTGTGTATATGTAGCATATCTTTTTGATCCAGTCATCTATTTTTGGGCATTTGGGTTGTTTCCAAGTCTTACCTATTATAAATAGTGCTGTACTAAACATAGGAGTGCATGTATCCTTTTTTTTTTTAAATAATTTGTTTTTTTTTTAAAGAAAATTTAGGGAACATTTCATTTTATTTTTTTTCTTTTATTTTTTTTAAATAATAAATTTTATTTTTATATTCCCCATACAATTGCAGCCCCCCCATTCTGACCCAAATCCCTCCCCTCCCGCCCCCACCCCCCTAAAAGTGTCTCTGGTTCATAGTTTTTTGTTGATTTTGATTTTCACTTTCTTATAGTTATTCATTTTCCTGGTCCTTTATTTAAGTTTTCTAGATTCCTGCTATGAGTGAGACCATCCGGTATTTTTTTTTTCTTTTTGGCTTATTTCACTGAGCGTGATCCCTTCCAGCGCCATCCATGTTGCTGCAAATTGCATGTGTTTATCTTTTTTGAATGCTGAGTAATATTCCATGGTATATATGGACCACATCTTCTTGATCCAGTCATCTATTTTTGGGCATTTGGGTTGTTTCCAAAGCTTAGCTATTGTAAACAGTGCTGCTATAAACATAGGGGTGCAGGTGTTCTTTGGAATTGATGTTTCTGTGTCCTTTGGGTAAATACCTAGGAGTGGAATTGCTGGATCATATGGAAGCTCTATGTTTAGTAGGTCCAGAAATCTCCACACAGCTCTCCACAGTGGTTGGACCAGTTTGCACTCCCACCAACAGTGCAGAAGAGTTCCTTTTTCTCCACACCCTCGCCAACATTTGTTGTTGCTAGTTTTTTTAATATGTGCCATTCTCACTGGTGTAAGATGGTATCTCATGGTAGTTTTATAATACTGGACTTCCAGTATTATATTGAAAAGCAGTGGTGAGAGTGAACAACCTAGTTCTCGAAGCTCAAAGATCTAGAAAAAGAACAACAAAAAAACCCCAAAACCAGTAGAAGAAAAGAAATAATAAAAACCAAAGCAGAAATAAATGAAATTGAAACTAAAAAAACAATCCAAAAGATCAATGAAACCAAGAGCTGGTTCTTTAAAAAAATCAATAATATAGACAAACCCCTAGTCAGGCTCACAAAGGAAAAAAGGGAGAAAGCACAAATAACCAGGATCATCAATGAAAGAGGAGAAATCACAACGGACACAGCAGAAATCAAAAGAATAATTAGTAACTACTATGAACAGTTATATGGAAACAAGTTTAACAATCTAGAGGAGATGGACAAATTCCTACAACTCTACAATCACCCAAAGCTAGATAAAGAAGAAATAGAACAACTAAACAGACCAATTACAAGCAGCAAAATTGAAATGGTAATCAAAAACCTCCCCAAAAACAAAAGCCCAGGACCTGATGGATTTACAAATGAATTCTACCAAACATTCAGAGACGAATTAGTGCCTATCCTTCACAAACTCTTCCAAAAAATTGAGAAGGAAGTGACAATACCAAACACGTTCTATGAAGCCAACATTACACTAATACCAAAACCAAACAAGGACAACACAAAAAAGGAAAACTACAGGCCCATCTCCCTAATGAACACTGATGCAAAAATCCTCAATAAAATTTTAGCTATCAGAATCCAACAATGTATACATAAGATAATTCACCATGACCAAGTAGGATTCATTCCAGGGACACAAGGATGGTTTAACATCCGAAAATCAATCAACGTTATCCAACACATCAACAAAAAGAAATATAAAAACCATATGATAATATCAATAGATGCTGAGAAAGCTTTCGACAAAGTGCAACACCCATTCATGATAAAAGCCCTTGAAATTCTTGGGATACAAGGAACATACCTCAACATCATAAAAGCCATCTATGACAAGCCAACAGCCAGTATCATTCTCAATGGTGAAAAGCTGAAAGCAATTCCATTAAGATCTGGAACAAGACAAGGATGTCCACTCTCACCACTGCTTTTCAATATAATACTGGAAGTCCTAGCCAGAGCAATAAGACAAGAGAAAGACATCCAAGGAATCCAAATAGGAAAAGAAGAAGTCAAACTATCACTATTTGCAGATGATATGATAATATACATAGAGAACCCCAAAAACTAAACAGAAAAACTAATTCAAATCATCAATCAGTTCAGTAATGTGGCAGGATACAAAATCAACATGAAAAAGTCAGTAGCCTTCCTATACACAAACAATAAATCTGAAGAAGAAGAAATAAAAAAAAAATCCCTTTTTTATTGAAACAAAAAAAATCAAATATTTGGGAATAAATCTAACAAAAGAGGTAAATGACCTATACAAAGAAAACTATAAAACACTGTTAAAAGAAATAGAAGAAGACACAAAGAAATGGAAAGACATCCCCTGCTCATAGATTGGAAGAATAAACATTATTAAAATGGCCATCCTTCCAAAAGCAATATACAGATTCAATGCTATTCCAATCAAAATTTCAATGTCATTCTTCAAAGAAATAGAACAATTATTGATGAAATTCATATGGAATCACAAAAAAACCCGAATAGCCAAAGCTCTCCTGAAAAAAAAAAAAAAGAGGGGAATGGAGGCATCACACTCCCAGACTTCAAACTATACTACAAAGCCATAATCATCAAAACTGCATGGTATTGGAACAAGAACAGACATACAGACCAATGGAATCGAATAGAAAATCCAAAAATAAACCCACAGATTTATGGTCAACTAATCTTTGACAAAGGAGCAAAGGTTATGCATTGGAGCAAAGAAAGTTTGTTCAATAAATGGTGCTGGGAAAACTGGGTCCCAACATGCAAAAGAATGAAGCTTGACCACTACCTCACACCATACACAAAAATCAACTCAAAATGGATTAAAGAACTAGAAATAAGACCTGAAACCATGAAATATATAGAAGGAAACATAGGCGAAACACTACGTGATTTGCACATTAAAGACATCTTTACAGACACATCACCCAAAGCAGTGATAGTAAAGGCAAAGATAAACAGCTGGGACTACATGAAATTAAAGAGCTTCTGCACAGCAAAAGAGAAAATAACAAAAACAAAGAGAAACCCCACCAACTGGGAGAACATTTTTGCACCCAACACTAATGATAAAGGACTGATCACAAAAATCTGCAAAGAGCTGATGAGACTCAACAACAACAAATAAAATAATCCAGTCAAAAAATGGGCAGAAGAGCTAAAAAGAAACTTCTCTGAAGAGGAAATGCAAATGGCCAATAGGCATATGAAAAAATGTTCAACATTACTTGTCATCAGGGAAATGCAAATCAAAACTACCATGAAATATCATCTTACACCAGTGAGAATGGCACATATTAAAAAAACTAGCAACAACAAATGTTGGCGAGGGTGTGGAGAAAAAGGAACTCTTCTGCACTGTTGGTGGGAGTGCAAACTGGTCCAACCACTGTGGAGAGCTGTGTGGAGATTTCTGGACCTACTAAACATAGAGCTTCCATATGATCCAGCAATTCCACTCCTAGGTATTTACCCAAAGGACACAGAAACATCAATTCCAAAGAACACCTGCACCCCTATGTTTATAGCAGCACTGTTTACAATAGCTAAGCTTTGGAAACAACCCAAATGCCCAAAAATAGATGACTGGATCAAGAAGATGTGGTCCATATATACCATGGAATATTACTCAGCATTCAAAAAAGATAAACACATGCAATTTGCAGCAACATGGATGGCGCTGGAAGGGATCACGCTCAGTGAAATAAGCCAAAAAGAAAAAAAAAAATACCGGATGGTCTCACTCATAGCAGGAATCTAGAAAACTTAAATAAGGGACCAGGAAAATGAATAACTATAAGAAAGTGAAAATCAAAATCAACAAAAAACTATGTACCAGAGACACTTTTTGGTGGGTGGGGGGTGGGAGGGGAGGGATTGGGTCAGAATGGGGAGTTGCAATTGTATGGGGAATATAAAAATAAAATTTATTATTAAAAAATAAATAAATAATTAAATAAAATGCCAAAAAAAATAGAAAATGTAATGGTAAGAACAGATGATCTTAATGAAATTAAACCCCAGTGACCAGCTATAAAACACACTTTATATTAGTCTGCATTACCAGGAAGTAATATACAAAGGAATGATGTACACAACTATGAAAAACTTTGGTTTGGGATTTCCCCAAATATAAAATTATATACATTGCCTTGGTCATTAAGTGTAGTTTCTTTTCCATAAGAATATTGGAACTATGTTGCTTCTCTTAGTAAAACAAAACTTATTTGGTATCACATATAAGAACAGAGAAATTTATTCAAAAAATAAATTCCATATTATTATATGTATGTGGGAATTTTAAACTATATATGTACCACAATTGGGACAAATGTGGGAAAGTATGAGACAAAAATAAAGGAAAAACTGCTGGTTATTAGACTAGAAAACTTAAGAGTGCAACAGAAATTGAGTAGAGAAGTTGAGGTGAAAGAATTGGAAATTTCAGGAAATAAATAGAAAGAGAAAATTCTTCTTTCAGAGGCTGACCAAATAATCACATTTTCTGATTCTGAAGTTTTGACTTCTGCAATTATTGTCACATCACCACAACTATGACAATTGTCCATTTGTAATATCTTTCACAAAGAAACTTGTCAGAGACCTCTTTATGTCTTTGTTCCTCAGACTGTAAATGAAGGGGTTCAGCATGGGTGTGACCACCGCGTACATCACTGAGGCTATCACACTTGATTGTGAGCTGTGGGTAGCAGCAGAGCTAAGGTACACTCCTAGGATTGTACAATAAAATAAAAGAACAACTGAGAGGTGAGATGCACAGGTGGAAAATGTTTTATACTTGCCCTGAGCAGATGAAATTCTACGTATGCAGGAAACTATTTTAGAGTAAGAGTAAAGGATACAAATAAAGGGACGACCACCCAGCAGGAGAGCCGCAACATACATCACCATGTTATTAGCAAAGGTGTCATAACAGGCAATTGGATCACCCGATCAATTTCACAGAAAAAGTGTGGAATTTCCAAGTCTGTACAGAATGAAAGTCGCAAAACCATTAAGGTTTCTAACAAGGCATTCAGGGCACTAAGGATCCAGGACACCAGAACCAGCAGTCCACAGAGCCGGGGGTTCATGATGACCATATAGTGCAAGGGGTGGCAGATGGCCCCATAATGGTCATAGGCCATCACGGTCAGGAGAAAGACATCCAACACTGAAAATATTACCAAAAAGTAAATCTGGGTAATGCACTGTTCAAGGTCATGACTTTGCTCTGTGTGTGAATGTTTAGCAGCATCTTGGGGATGGTTGTAGAGGTGAAACAGATGTCTACCAAGGACAGGTTGCAGAGGAAGAAGTACATGGGTTTGTGGAGGTGGGATTCTGAGCTGACAGCCAGGATGATGAGCACATTCCCAAAGACAGTGAGCAAGTACATGGAGAGAAAAAAGCCAAATATGAGAGACTGCAGTTGTGGTTCCTCTGATAATCCCAGAAGAAATATTGAAATTTTTGTAACATTGCCTGTTTCCATGTGGTAGAGATGACTTCTGGGAAAGAGGAAAATATCAAAACTAAGTTTAATACAAAGTTGCATTAATCACATATCTGAATGCTAGAGTATATATTTTGCTCTCAATAAATTAGCTTTTGAATTCTGTGTATGAATATAGTGCAGGTTGGGAGATCCTCAGTGCCACCGTTTATAATATGGAATGGTGTCCTAATCATTATTAAGAGTTCATATATTCTACAGTTTTAATTTTAAATTTTTTTCATAGCAGGAGTACAAATCGATTGCTGATGGTGATGCTGGCACTATGTAACAAGTATACAATGCTGAAAAACAAGTTCCCTCTGGTCAATGATGGGGAAGAAATATATATGCCAACAATAAATTTATGTAACATTTCAGATGGCGGGAGATGATAATAAGAGGACATCAGGTATAAAGGAGAAGTGAATTGCCTTCTATATTCATGGGTGTTTTGGCAAGACTTACAAACAAGATTGACATTTGAACAAGAACATCAAGAAACAGGGTAGTGAGATGCAAGATTCTGTGCAGAAATTTCTTCCTGGTACAGAGACCAACAGTACTACACCTCTGAGGAAGGTGCTTGTTTCAAATGTTTTAGTTGACAAAGGTAAGTTCTGTGGTAAGGTGAATGAGCATGAGGGACCATGATTACAGATGGTGTCAAATATATTGAAGAGTGAATTGGCATCTGTTATCGCTGAAGCTTCAAAGAAAAGTGAATTCCTTGTCTAGGCTACAAATCTCTTCCAGTTTATTAACTGTATTGCAAAGGATTTCATGTCTAGTGGTGACCTAGTTTCATATATTCCAAATTACTCTTATGACATATGGGTTAAAACACAATCAGTAGGCCTGTTACCCCTGCTCTGATGACTGTTAACACCACAGCATGTGCACATACACACACTCACAGCCCCAATGAGTTATGTAAGTCAACCAGAATCAGTAAAACAGAGGTCCTTCAATTTTGTGGAGGATCCTCAAAGCACTAAAACTAGATCTAGTGATTCTACTCCTGGGAATCTACCCAAAGGACACAAAAACACTAGTTCGAATGGAAACCTGTACTCCTACGCTTATTACAGCACTATTTACAATCATTAAGATATGGAAACAACCCAAATGCCCCACCACAGATGAATGCATCAAGAAGGTGTGGTGTCTCTACACAATGAAATACTTCTCATCGATCAAAAATAATAAAATAAACTCATGTCATTTGCAGCAACATGGATAGAGTTGTAAGGGATTATGCTAAGCAAAATAAGTCAGAAGGGAAAAGAAAAATAGCAGATGGTCTCACTTATATGGATTATATAGAGAAACTGAACAAAGGATAAGCAAACAGACAAAACTTGTAGGCAAACCTTAAGTCTGAGTCATACAGCAGAGGAGGGATAGGAAGATGGGTTAAAATAGGGGAAGGAGAACATTCCTATTGGCAAGGGGGTTAAGTCTCAGTGCTATCATGCTATCACCACTGCAAACTGAATTTGATCCCCAACCAAGATTTTAACCCACGTATCTCACAGCAGACCTTTCCTGCCTTGCCCTTAACAGTATATTTTAGTGGATCCACCTGTTCTGCTCCCCACTCTGTCTCTGATGAATCCTCTGACCACCATCCCCCTCACTTCTGGCCAACACCCCAGTTCTTCTATGTATGCATAAATACATCTTTTTTTAAAGAAAAAAGTGGAGGGGGGTGTACAAGGGAATATGGTGATGGTTCATGGGTGCCCTGGTGGTGGGAGAACTACAGGGACTACATGTGATGGGAGAAATCAAATAATGTACAAAAATGAACAACAATGAATGAAAAAAAATTAAAAAAGTAAAACAAAAACAAAGATCATTCATAGTGGGAGGCAGTCTTGCTCTTCTCTAAGCCTGTGGCTGGGGATGTATTTGTTGTAGTGGTTCACTTTTCCTGACTGCACCTGCTGTTCCCGTCCAACCCCTGGGTTTACATTACAATGGCACAATATAATGAACTGGTAGATGATTACACAAAATATTTCAACTTTAAATATTACTGACAGTATTCTATACATATAAATAAATGTATGCAAAACAAAAAAGGAGAAAAATCTCCAACTTTCATTGAAATTATACCATCAAAACCAAGAATAAAAAAATCAGATCTCAATAAAGAATCTGTGCAAATAACTTGCATAGTCAGGTTACCGTACAAGTAAAGTGCTGTCAAACTCAAAAATATGTTCATCCTCACTGATAGTGAAATAATTGCAGAGTAAAATTCTTTGGTATCCCTATAGACCTAGTCAATAAAATGAACTGTTTTGCAGGTAACATCTACCTCCACTAGCCTAGAACTAACTGTAAGTATAGCTTGTATTTTTTAATTTAAATATTTTATTTTATATAATTCTTACATCTTTTTTTCTTCTTTGCACAATGCATGCATTTTCATTTTCGTTATTTTCCCAATAAAATTGCATCTCCCCCTTTATTTTGACTCTAGTCCTTCCTTTCCCCGCCCCTTCCCCGCCCCCCATCACCATAATGTGTTTCTGGTTTATAGTTGCTTGTTGATTTTGATTTTTACTTTATTATAATTAGTCTTTTTCCTGGTCCCTTATTTAGGTTTTCTAAATTCCTGCTATGAGTGAGACCATCAGTATTTTTCTTTTTCTTTCTGGCTTATTTCGCTGAGCATGATCCCTTCCACCTCCATCCATGTTGCTGCAAATTGCATGTGTTTATCTTTTTTGACTGCTGAATAATATTCCATTGTGTATATGCACCACATCTTCTTGATCCAGTCATCTATTTTTGGGCATTTGGTTTGTTTCCATAGCTTAGATATTGTAAATAGTACTGCTTTAAACATAGGAGTGCAGATGCCCTTTGGAATTAATGTTTCTGTGTCCTTTGGGTAAAATACCTAGGAGTGGAATTGCTGGATCATATGGAAGCTCTATGTTTAGTACTTCAAGAAATCTCCACACAGCTCTCCATAGTGGTTGGACCAGTTTGCACTCCCACCAGCTGTGTAGGAGAGTTCCTTTTTCTCCACAACCTCGCCAACATTTGTTGTTGCTAGTTTTTTTTTTTTAATATGTGCTACACCTCACCTGTAAAAGAGTTTTTAAATGAGTTCAACACCTACCACTCACATCTAAAAACTCTATTTTTCTCTTTCTCCATAAACTGCAAAAATCCTTGGAAATGTTCTAACTTTACTTGATCATTATAGACTTTCCATTCTTTTCAGTCTCATCCAAATGCGTGCATATTCCCATCACTTAATTGTCAACAATGACCATTGATTTCTGAGTACAATTGGCAGTTCTCCTTTCAACAATTACAAAAATTAATATGGCAACCTCGTCTCTAGGCTTGTAAATATCTCAGATGAACTCTGGTAAAATCTCTCTGTTGCTTTCCTAATGAGTCACCTCTGAAGTAAGCCCTAGACTCTGACCCACCTGGATGAGGTCTTTGAGAAGATCATCTCCAAATGAAAGTCCAAGTTCCTCCCTGGATAGTGGATAAAGGAGGCTGAAATTTGTTTCTAGGCAAGCTAGCAGGAAAGAATGGAATATTGGTCCCTGAATCAGATGTACGATCACAAACACAGCAATCATGTTGTGTACCTCAAGATTGTACAAGTTCTGGGTCTGCAAGAGAAGGAGATATTTACAGCTACACGTGTCTTCTCATTAGTCACTTTTTTTTTAACTTCCAACCTCTATGCATATAATTTCCCAACAGATTTTTTCCCTAATGACTCAGTTCCCAAGAGATCAGGTTGAAAGTGTAGTGAATTCACATTTAATTGCTCCTTCTTTGTGAAGATTCTGTTCTCCAAAGGTCTAATTTCCCAACAGTATTTCTGGTCTCCAGAGGTCTAACTTCCCAGCAGTGTATCACAATCCTGAATTCAAGTTTTCAAAAATGTCTAAGACTGTGGCCTCCCTGGTGGTGCAAGGGGTTGAGCGCAGCCCTGTGAGGTTGTCATGAGAAGCCCAAGTTTGCTCCCCAGCTAGGGAGCTACCCACATGGTACAGCAGACCTCTCCTGACTCACCTGCTATTTCCTTCAGCAGTGTGCTTCTGTCTATCTGACTGTTCTGTTCCCCACTCTGTCTCTGGTGAATTGTCTTACCTCCCACACCTCTGGCCTGTACCCCAGTTCCTGTAATCATAAATAAATAAATATTTTAAAAAAATGTCTAAGACTGAGGTAAGGGACCAATGTTGACTAGATCCTTTGGAATTTAGACCACTGAAAGTGGTGGGAGCACAAGCACTAATATTAAAAAAACAAAACAAAACATTATATTCCTCTATTCAACAAAGAAGATAATTGAGTGCCTTAATATAAATACTTGGGCAAATGTTTCACTTTACATGAGATGCTGAAACAACTAGAAATTTTATATGGGTATCATAAGTTAGCAGCTGTTATTTTGTATTTAATTATATAAAATGTTTGTTCACTATAAGATATACTTTTAGACCTTTTAAATGCCTTACAACCTGAGTTAGAAAAATTTAATTATTTAAATTTTATAAAAATCCTTTGTATGTAATAGTACATTATCAAATGAATTTTGCATTGCAAAAATGGGGCTTGTGGATTTTAGTACCCTGCCTAAAGTGATATTTTTATGTTACATAATTTAACAGTATTGATTGAATGCATTAAACTCAAATGCTGAAACTGAAAATATGTAGGCAGAATAATAAATGCACCTCCTATATGATAACACCTGAAATGTTCATTAAGCTGAACAATCTATCAAAAGTATTTTTTAACAAAGCCAATAACTTCCCTTGTATATTAGAGTGTGTTAGTTGG
This sequence comes from Talpa europaea, assembly GCF_964194135.1. Classification (NCBI taxonomy): domain Eukaryota; kingdom Metazoa; phylum Chordata; class Mammalia; order Eulipotyphla; family Talpidae; genus Talpa; species Talpa europaea. The sequence goes on along the minus strand of NC_140079.1, from coordinate 42,937,367 downwards.
GACAAAATATTGTATAATATGCTGCTATTAAAATGGCTATGAATACACTTTTTCTAGATATAATAAATGTTGACTAACAATAAAAAATGATTGAGAAAATGAGTTGGGCTAAGAACTAATTGTAAGTTCTATGAAGAAATTTTCACAGAAAGAATGTTTTATAGAAAGTCTTATGAAACAGGTACATGTCCATATAAATATTATTTTAAATATTTATATTTTTATCATAGTTCATTTTTTTTACAATGTTTGCTTTCTTTTGTCAGGTGTAGTCACCATAGAATTTTCAACACCAATTCACCTGTGTTCCATTACCATAATCCCTTGTGCTCATTCCCCTCCTGTTTTGATCCCTCTCCTTCCACGTCCCCTGGAGAATGTTTCCGATTTATAGTTGTCTGTATATTTTTTGTTGAGTTTTGTTGTGTTTTTTTTATTGCTATTATTTTTTTCCTGATTCCTTGTTTGGTTACCCTATATACCCACTATAAGTGAAACCATCTTTTTTTTTTTTCTTTTTCCTTCTAGCTTATTTCACCAAACGTAATCTTTTCCAGCTCCGTCTGTGTTGCTGTGAATGACATGAACTTTTTTTTTTTTTATTGCTGAATAGTATATACCACATCTCTTTGATCCAGTCATCTGTTTTGGGGCATTTGGTTTGTTTCCAAGTCTTATCTAATATAAATAGTGTTGCAATAAACATACAGGTACAGGTATCCTTTTGAATTAATGTTTTGGTATCCTTTGGGTAAATACCTAGGAGTGTAATTGCTGGATCACATGTTAGCTCCATTTTTGGTAGTCTGAGGAGGAAACTCCATACAGTTTTCCATAGTGGTTGGACCAGTTTGCACTCCCACCAGCAGTGTAGGAGAGTTCTTTTTTTTATCCATATCATCACCAACATTTGATGTTGCTATTTTTTTAATATGTGTTAATCTTACTGGCATAAGGTGATATCTCATTGTGACTTTGATTTGCGTTTCCATGATTATGATGATGTTGAACATTTTTTCATATGCCTGTTAGCCATTTGCATTTCCTGTTTGAAGAAATGTATTTTAAGTTCTCCTGTCCACTTTTTGACTGTATTGTTTTCTTTGTTTTTGTCGAGTCATGTGAATTCTTCATGTATATCTGTGAGCAGTCCCTCATCAGTTGTATGGAGTGCAAACATTTTCTCCCAGTCAGTAGGGTGTCTCTTTGTTTTGGTTAAAGTCTATTTTGCTCTACAGAAGCTGTTTAGTTTGATGGAATCCCAGCTCTTCATCTTTGCCTTCACTTTCTTTGCTTTAGAGATGAGTCTTTAAAGATGTTACAGAGATGTATGTCTTCTACTGTTTTGCATATGTTTTCTTATTTATATTTTATGGTTTCAGGTCTTATATTCAGTTTTTTTAACCATTTTGAGTTTTTTTTTTTTTTTTTGCAAGGTGTGAGGTAGTGGTCTAGTTTCATTCTTTTGCATGTGGTGGCCCAGTTTTCCAAGCACCATTTATTGAATAAACTGTCTTTGTTCCATTGCATATTCTTTGCTCCTTTGTCAAAGATAAGTTGTCCATTTATGTGTGGCTTAATTTTTGGGTTTTCTCTTCATTTCCATTCATCTGTGTGTCTGTTTTTGTTCCAGTACCATGATATTTTAATTGTTATAGCTTTGTGCTATAGTTTAAGGTCTAGGCATGTGGCACCATCATTTTCCTTTGTTTTAGTTGGGAGAGCTTTGGCTTTTCCAGGTTTTTCATGGCTCCATATGAATTTCATCAATATTTGTTCTGTTTCTTTAAAGAATGTCATTGAGATTTTATTGGAATAGCATTGAATCTGTAAATTGCTTTGGGTAGGATGGTCATTTTAATAATGTTAATTCTTCCAGTACATGAGCAGGGGATGTTTTTCCATTTGTGTGTTCTTCTATTTCTTTTTTTTTTTGTTATTTTTTTTTAATTAATAAATTTTATTTTTATATTCCCCATACTATTTCTTTTCACAATGTTTTATAATTTTCTTTGTATAGGTCCTTCACCTCTTTTGTTAGGTTTATTCCCAAATATTTCATTTTTTTTGCTTCAAATATAAAGGGCCTGGTTTTCTTGATTTCTTCTTCTGATTCATTATTTGTCTATAGGAAGGCTACGGATTTTTGTGTGTTGATTTTGGATCCTACCACTTTACTAAATGGATTGATTAGTTTGATAAGTTTTTGTGTGGAGCTTTTGGGGTTCTCTATGTTTATTATTATATTGTCTGCAAGTAGTGACAGTTTTACTTCTTCTTTCCTCATTTGGATCCTTGTATGTCTTTCTCTTGTCTTATTGTTCTAGCTAGGACCTCCAGTATTATATTTATAAGCAGTGGTGAGAGAGGACATCCTTGCCTTGTACCTAATTTTAAAGAACATGTTTCAGCTTTTCACCTTTGAGAATAATATTGGTTGAGGGTTTGGCATATATGGCTTTTATCATATTAAGGTACGATCCTTCTATCCCAAGATTTTCAAGGGCATTCATCATAAATGTATGCTGAACTTTGTCAAATGCTTTCTCAGCATCTATTGATATGATTGTATGGATTCTCTATTTTTGCTGATGTGTTGGATTACATTAATTGATTTTTGTATGCTGAACATTCTTGTTCTCCTAGAATAAATCCCACTTGATCTTTGTGTATTATCCTTTTGATGCATTGTTTGATTCTGTCAGTGAGGATTTTGTGAGGATTTTGAGTTAGTGTTCATAAAGGTGATTGGCCTGACTTTTCTTTTTGTGTGTTGCCTTGTTTTTGTTTTGGTATTATTGTAATGTGGCTTCATAGAACATATTTCATAGTATCCCTTCTCAATTTTTTGAAAGTGTTTGTGTAGGCACTAATTCATTTCTGAATGTTTGGTAGAATTCATTTGCTAAGCCATCTGGTCCTGGGCTTTTGTTTTTGAGTAGTGCTTTGAGTACTGTTTCAATTTCCCTGCTTGTAATTGGTCTGTTAAGATGCTCTATTTCTTCTTTATCTAGCTTTGGATGACCATATCATTCCAGGAATTTTGTCTGTATCTTCTAAACTGTTGAACTTATTTGCACATAAATGTTCATAATAATCTATGATTATTCTTTTGATGTCTCCTGAGTCTGATTCTGATTTTTCCTCTTCTGTTTATGATCCTGTTTACTTGTATTTTATCAAATTTCTTTGTTGTGCACCTGTCTAGAGGATTGTCTATTTTGTTTACTTTTGGCCAAGAACCAATTTAGGGTTCATTGATCTTTTAGATTGTTTTATTAGTTTCTATTTTGTTTATTTCTGGTTTGATTTTTATTATTTCATTTCTTCTACTGGTTTTGGGGTTTTTGTTGTATTTTTCTGGTTCTTTTAGATGGGAGTTTAGGTAGTTTCTTTGAATTCTTTCTTGTTTCTTCATGTGAGCATGTATTGTTATGTACTTTACTCTTATTACTGCTTTTGCTGTGTACCATACATTCTGGAAAGTGCTGTCTACATTGTCAATTAACTCAAAGATTTTTTTTTAATTTATTCTTTAATCTCCTCTAATCCAATGGTGTTTCAGTAGTGTGGATTTAAATCTCCATGAAATGGGAGGGTTCCTTGCTTTCTTTCCATGATTTGTTTCTTGTTTGATGCCTTTATGATACCACAAGACAGTTGGAATGATTTTAATCTTAACGTAACTTTTGTTGTTTGTTTTGTGATCCAATATGTGATTGATTCTTGAGAATGATCCATGCACACATGAGAATAAAGTGCACTCAAATTTTTTGGGTGCAGTGTCCTATATATGTTTGCAAAGCCCATGAGTTCTGCTCTTTTTTTAAAAAAAGATTTATTTATTTATCTATTTATTTATTTATTTATTCATTCATTCATTCATTTATTTATTTATTTATTTATTTATTTATTTTTACTAGCAAGCACTGGGTATAGTCAGAAGTGTGGGAAGGTGAGAGAATTCACCAGAGCCAGAGTGGGGAGCAGAACAGGGAGACTGACAAAACACACTGCTGAGGGGAGCAGCGGGCACGGCAGGAGAGGTTTGCATGCCATGTGAGACCCTAACTGGTGACCAGGGGTTGAACCAGTGCTGCAGAGGGTGCAGGCAGTTTCACAGCCCAGCGCTCAACTGCTGTGCCACCAGGGGAGGCCCTATATATATTCATTTTCAACAGTTATCAGTGCTTCAAGTCGTTTCTATAGATCATTGTCTCTCCATTTTTTTAATGTTATTTAAATATATCTATCTTCTTACCTCTGCATTTCTACTTTATTTAAGATGGTTTTATCCACCCATAATTTTTTATATGTAGTTATGTACATATTAATCAATGATGTATCAGTTACTCTCATGCAAAGTGTCAAAATCCCTCTGAAATTCTGTAAGATTTGTGATGAATAGGACCAATTTCATAGTATTCTAGATATTAGCTATTTATGACAGTTTTATCTAGCAATTCAACTTTTTACAACTTTAATGATATACAACCTTGTCATTTGGTAAGTGTCCATATACATTAAGACCTAACAACTTATTCACCAGTGAAGAATGCAGAATATCTGATGTGAATCAGAACATCCTAAGAACATTATATATTGTATAATTTTATTTCTGGTTCTTTGATAATTCAATTATTAATCAATGCTTATATCACTGATTGTTGCTATTTAATCTTATTTCAGTCAGTATAATGCAGTCAACTTTGCATTATACGATTGTTTTGAAACTACTCATTCTAACTTGTTTCATAATTTATTCCATAAACTTTCATATTCTTATATTTATTTCTGTATTTGTGCACATATATCCATGTACCTGTGTGGAAAACTTACTTAAGAGAACAAATAAGGGTGAACACCTTCCTCTTTTGGATCATTCATTTTGATGGCAAAGATTGAGGACAATGAAATAAAAATGGTTAACAATATTGTCCTTGGGCATTATCTTATGATGAAAATTATTCAATATAAAAAGATAGAATTCAGGAGAGGGCGGAGCAACATGGTGGCGAGGAGACGCTGCGAGTAAGATCTCCCATTAAAAAAAGTTAATAGGGAGGAAAAGCTGCAGGTCCCAGTGAGAACTGGGACACGGAAGATAAACGGACGACTCCAGCAAACTACCCGATGAAGAAAGTGGCCATAAAAAAGGACTAGAAGGGAGAAAAGCGCAGAACCCTGCTCCCCTCCCCCACCCACAGAGTCGGCACTCTCTGATCAAGAGAGGGGAGAAAAAAAAAAAAAAACTAAAACGACCAACAAGAACAAACTACGCATCAAGCGGGACTGTGAGTGAAAAGGAACTATTGCAGCCACCACACCCCATGAACGGGAGCTGTGGAGAACCCTGCAGGATTTGCTGCAGCAGTGAGCAAACGGCTCCAGGCGCCATTAGAGAATAAGGAAGATTCTGGGGACCCGCACCCGGCCGGTAAGCTTGAGCGGAAAAGCAGTGTGCTTGGCGCGCTTGAAAAGCAAACAGAGATCGGGATCGCGGCTGCCCAGGTCCCCGCGCCTGTGACCTAGGCTTGCAGGGAGACGTGTGGAGGCCCTCACTGGGGTGAAAGTCCCTCACTGAGTAAGCAGGAACCAGGCGCCCAGGCATGGGATTGGGGTGCAAAAGGCGCCATTCTCACGCCACTGAACTGGGCTACAGCCCGCATCCTGTACCTGAGGGCTTTGGAACTGAGACCCAGGGCACGAAATTCGGGGCGTTGGTTCTCCACGACAGTGGGGCACAAGGCAAACAGCACCCCAAAGCCGCTGAGGTTTACCCTACCATTCCCGCTCTGTTCCCTGTCCCACAGGGTGGGGGGGGAAACACAGCCCCCCCCCCAAAGACAATAGGAGAGATCTATGGCGCCACCTAGCGACCAGGAAAAAAAAGTCACTAACAACCCATAGAACAGGGAAATTTCTTAAGACTGCTTGAAAAGGGCAGAAGGCTCCCGGAGACAGTGGCCAGCTGGGAAGTTAGCCCACGCCAGGCCCCTTCCGACCAGAAGTCTGAGCCAACCGAGGGAACAGGCACCCATGGCCGGGGCAGATCAGGCACGCAGAAGAGTGTGCCTGAGACCAGAAGTGCAGGGACTGAGTCCCACATCGCCATTTTAGAACAGGGACATTTCTTCAGTAAAGACTGCCTGAAACCAGCAGAAAGCTCCCTCAGAAGCCAGATATGGCTCATGGAGGAGCCAGAGGGGAGCGGAGAAGTTCACACAAGATGCCGGCCAGTCCAAGCAATACAGTGTCCCAATGCATACAACAAATTAGAAAACAGACAGTAGGGAGTAAAAGAACCACACACAACCTAACAACTCCTCAGGAAAAAAGCACACCACAAAAAGAAAACCACCCTCCAGATTACAACGACAGTAACTTGGAAGAACTTCTGAGACTTCCAGAAACAGAATTTAAAATTGTCATGATTAAAAAAGTGACAGAAGTCATAAAGGAAAACAATGATATGAGAAAAATAATCAACAATCAGAAGAATGAAATTGAGTCCGTAAAGAGGGAAACAAAAGAAATGCAGGAGATCAAAGAATTAATGGAGGAACTAAAGAACTCTGGGAAAAGCAATGAAAGCAGAATAGATGAAAGGAAGAACGAATAAGTACTCTTGAAGACACAGAAATAAAAAGAACCAAAACAGAAAAGGAAAGAGAAGAACGAAGGAAAAAGAACGAAGAAAGACTTCGGGAACTATCTGACTCCATGAGGAAAGGAAATATAAGAGTTATAGGCATTCCAGAAGGAGAGGAGAGAGATGTAGGAACAGAGAAAATATTCCAGGAGATAATTGAGAACTTCCCAAATTTGAAGAAGGAGCTGAAAATTGATATACAAGAAGCGAGAAGAACACCAAACTTCCACGATGAAAGAAAAAATACAGCAAGACACATAATAGAAAAGCTCCCAAGAATCCAGGACAAGGAAAAAATAATGAAGCTGACAAGAGGGAAGAAACAGATAACATTCAAAGGAAAACCAATCAGGCTGACATCGGACTTCTCTGAAGAAACACTACAGGCAAGGAGAGAGTGGAGGGACAAAGTCAACAGACTCCAAGAAAACAGATGCCAACCAAGAATACTCTATCCTGCAAAGCTCTCCTTCCTCTATGAAGAAAGAATAAGGACCTTCCCAGACAAAGAGAAACTCTGGAATTTCATTACGACTAAACCACCACTCCAAAAAATACTACAAGGAATCCTAAAGCCAGAACCTCAGAGGGACGAATAACAATGAAAGAATGCCAAAAAAAGTTATTAAAAGAATAAATAAATAAAATCAAAGGAAAGACAAACACAATGGCAAATACAGATGCTAACATATCAATATTAACTCTAAATGAAATGGACTATGAATGAAAATCTTCAATAAAAAGACACAGAGCTGCAGCCTGGATTAAGAAACAAAACCCAAACTTTTGCTGTCTCCAGGAAACACATTTAGCTACAAAAGATAAAAATAGACTCAAAGTTAAAGGATCAAAAACAATCCTACAAGCAAATGGACCAAAAAAGAAAGCAGGAACAGCTATACTTATATCAGATAAAACAGACTTCAAATTCAAAAAAATAAAAAGAGACCCCAATGGTCTCTACATTATGATCAAGGGGACAATATTTCAAGAAGAAATAACACTCATTAACATATACTCACCAAACGAAGGAGCACCAAAATATATCAGACAACTGTTGTCCTCTCTGAAAACAGACATCAGAGAAACCACATGAATAGTGGGAGACTTCAACACACCACTATCAACAATGGATATCAACAAGACATAAAATAAGTGAAGAAACTAAAGCTCTAAATAAGGACCTAGAGCATTTGGGATTAGCAGACATCTATAGAACACTAAACCGCAAAAAAACAGAGTACACATTTTTCTCAAGCGCACACAGATCATTCTCCAGGTTCGATCACATACTGGGGCACAAGACAAACATCAACAGATACAACAAGTTTGAAATCATACCAACCATCTTTTCTGACCATGAAGGCATCAAACTAGAAATAAACCATAAAAAGAAGGCAAGGAACATTCCTACATCATGGAGATTAAAAATCACACTACTGGAAGACCACTGGACTAATCAGGAGATCAAAGAAGAAATTTAAAAATTCTTTGAATTGAATGACAAGGAGGACACCAATTTCCTAAATGTATGGGATGCAGCAAAAGCAGTAAAAAGAGAAAAATATATAGCAATAGAAGCTCACATCAAGAAACAAGAAATAACTCAAAGAAACAAACTAATCTCGAAGCTCAGAGATCTAGAAAAAGAACAACAAAAAAACACCAAAACCAGTAGAAGAAAAGAAATAATAAAAACCAAAGCAGAAATAAATGAAATTGAAACTAAAAATACAATCCAAAAGATCAATGAAACCAAGAGCTGGTTCTTTGAAAAAATCAATAAAATGGACAAACCCCTAGCCAGGCTCACAAAGGAAAAAAGGGAAAAAGCACAAATAAGCAGGATCACAAATGAAAGAGGAGAAATCACAACGGACACAGCAGAAATCAAAAGAATAATCAGTAACTACTATGAACAGTTATATGGAAACACGTTCAACATCTAAAGGAGATGGACAAATTCCTACAACTCTACAATCACCCAAAGCTAGATAAAGAAGAAATAGAACACCTAAAAAGAATAACTACAAGCAGCGAAATTGAAATGGTCATCAAAAACCTCCCCAAAAACAAAAGCCCAGGACCTGATGGATTTACAAATGAATTCTAGCAAACATTCAGAGACGAATCAGTACCTATCCTTCACAAACTCTTCCAAAAAATTGAGAAGGAAGGGACAATATCAAACACATTCTATGAAGCCAACATTACACTAATACCAAAACCAAACAAGGACAACACAAAAAAGGAAAACTACAGACCAATCTCCCTAATGAACACTGATGCAAAAATCCTCAATATAATTTTAGCTATCAGAATCCAACAATTTATCCATAAGATAATTCACCACGACCAAGTAGGATTCATTCCAGGGGCACAAGGATGGTTTAACATCCGAAAATCAATCAACGTTATCCAACACATCAACAAAAAGAGATATAAAAACCATATGATAATATCAATAGATGCTGAGAAAGCTTTCGACAAAGTGCAACACCCATTCATGATAAAAGCCCTTGAAATTCTTGGGATACAAGGAACATACCTCAACATCATAAAAGCCATCTATGACAAGCCAACAGCCAGTATCATTCTCAATGGTGAAAAGCTGAAAGCAATTCCATTAAGATCTGGAACAAGACAAGGATGTCCACTCTCACCACTGCTTTTCAGTATAATACTGGAAGTCCTAGCCAAAGCAATAAGACAAGAGAAAGATATCTAAGGAATCCAAATAGGAAAAGAAGAAGTCAAACTATCATTATTTGCAGATGATATGATAATATACATAGAGGACCCCTAAAACTCCACAGAAAAACTAATTCAACTAATCAATCAGTTCAGTAAAGTGGCAGGATACAAAATCAACACGCAAAAGTCAGTAGCCTTCCTATACACAAAAAATAAATCTGAAGAAGAAGAAATAAAAAAAAATCCCTTTTATTATTGAAACAAAAAAAAAATCAAATATTTGTGAATAAATCTAACAAAAGAGGTAAAGGACCTATACAAAGAAAACTATAAAACACTGTTAAAAGAATTAGAAGAAGTCACAAAAAATGGAAAGACATCCCCTGCTCATAGATTGGAAGAATAAACATTATTAAAATGGCCATCCTACCAAAAGCTATCTACAGATTCAATGTTATTCCAATCAAAATTTCATTGTCATTCTTCAAAGAAATAGAAAAATTATTGATGAAATTCATATGGAATCACAAAAAACCCCGAATAGCGAAAGCTCTCCTGAAAAACAAAAGAAGGGAATGGAGGCATCACACGCCCAGACTTCAAACTATACTACAAAGCCATAATCATCAAAACTGCATGGTATTGGAACAAGAACAGATATACAGACCAATGGAATCAAATAGAAAATCCATAAATAAACCCACAGATTTATGGGCAACTAATCTTTGACTAACGAGCAAAGACTATGCATTGGAGCAAAGGAAGTTTGTTCAATAAATGGTGCTGGGAAAACTGGGTTGCCACATGCAAAAGAATGAAGCTTGACCACTACCTCACACCATACACAAAAATCAACTCAAAATGGATTAAAGAACTAGACATAAGACCTGAAACCATAAAATATATAGAAGGAAATATAGGTGAAACACTACGTGATATTCACATCAAAGGCATCTTTACAGACAGATCACCCAGAGCATTGATAGTGAAGGCAAAGATAAACAGCTGGGACTACATCAAATTAAAGAGAAACTGCTGGGAGGAGAGAAGGAAAAATTGTGATGACTGACAGTTCCTTTGCCTGCCTTTTCTGTCACATTAACTCCTTACACACTAGACACTGTATGAATATTATGCCCTTCAGAACAAGCAGCACTGGAAGATGTTGTAATTATCTCTCATAGAAAAAGAATTAAAACCTCCTTGTAGGCTAAAAAAAAATAAATAAAATAAAATCTCTTATTACCTTAAAAAAAATAAAAAATAAAGAGCTTCTGCACAGCAAAAGAGACAATAACAAAAACAAAGAGAAACCCAACAACTTGGAGAGCAGTTTTGCACACAACACTAATGGTAAAGGACTGATCACAAAAATTTGCAAAGTGCTGATGAAACTCAACAACAACAAAGAAAATAATCCTGTCAAAAAATGGGAAGAAGAGCTAAAAAGAAACTTCTCTGAAGAAGAAATGCAAATGGCCAACAGGTATATGAAAAAATGTTCAACATCACTTGTCATCAGGGAAATGCAAATCAAAACTACCATGACATACCATCTTACACCAGTGAGAATGGCACATATTAAAAAAACTAGCAACAACAAATGTTGGCGAGGGTGTGGAGAAAAAGGAACTCTTCTGCACTGTTGGTGGGAGTGCAAACTGGTCCAACCACTATGGAGAGCTGTGTGTAGATTTCTGGACCTATTAAACATAGAGCTTCCATATGATCCAGCAATTCCACTACTTGGTATTTACCCAAAGGACACAGAAACATCAATTCCAAAGAACACCTGCACCCCTATGTTTATAGCAGCACTGTTTACAATAGCTAAGCTTTGGAAACAACCCAAATGCCCAAAAATAGATGACTGGATCAAGAAGATGTGGTACATGTACACCATGTAATATTACTCAGCATTCAAAAAAGATAAACACATGCCATTTGCAGCAACATGGATGGCGCTGGAAGGGATCATGCTCAGCGAAATAAGCCAAAAAGAAAAGAAAAATACCGGATGGTCTCACTCATAGCAGGAATCTAGAAAACTTAAATAAGGGACCAGGAAAATGAATAACGATAAGAAAGTGAAAATCAGAATCAACAAAAAACAATGAAACAGAGACACTTTTGGGGGTGTGGGGGGCGGGAGTGGAGGGATTGGGATCAGAATGGGGGGGTTGCAATTGTATGGGGGATATAAAAATAAAATTTATTATTTATAAAAAAATAAAATAAAAATAAAAAGATAGAATTCTCGTGGCCTCCCTGGTGGTGCAGGTGGTTGAGCTCTGTGTTGTGAAGCTGTCCGCAGCCTCTGCAGTGCCTGCTGCTCCCCTATATTTCAGTCAGTCTGCCTCTTCTGTTTCCCGCTCTGTCTCTTGTGAATCCTCTCACCCTCCCGCACATCTGGGCTGTACCCCAGTTCTTGTATAAATAAATAAATAATTCTTAACAAAAACATAGAATTCTCCTGGTGTGGGCAGGATTTATAGGGGGTGGTGTGGGCGAACACTTGGATGTTTGATGAAATCCAGAACTAGGATTAGAGTACGCTTATTGGGTTTGCAAAAAAAAAAAAAAAAAAAAAAAAGATGCAAAGTCAAAGTTTAAAAACAACACAATAAAAAGATCCAATGTAAGAAAATTGAGTAAGTGCTAACATCATCCCCTATTAGACCATATAAAAGCTAATGGGTCAAATAACTGTAAAATAGGCATAGGCAAAATAAGTCTACTGTTTGATTTTAAATGCCAAACTTTTGCTGTATTTTGTATACTTCCTTTTGCTCATTTTCTTTTTGGTGTATGTATGTAAGACTTTTGACAACATAAAGATGTTATCATTTTTTCATATGGATGAGTTTATTTTATTTTGCTTCATTTCATTTTGTTTTTTCAGCATCAAAGAAATGCAAATCAAGGTTAGACTATCACTAGAACCAGGAATTCTTTCTTCCTCAGGATCTACCAGGGAAATCTTTCAGTCCCCATCCATTTAATTGCTCTCCTACTTGCTAGTTCTTGTTATCTCTCTCCCTCTCCCTCTCTCTCTTTCCCCCCCATATATATATATATATATATATATATATATATATATATATATATATATATATATATATCTGTGTGTGTGTATCTCCCCTTTTCTCAACAAATGTTTTATGCTCATTTAAATAAATAATAGAAAGTGTCAATCCTAATACAGAGACCTAAGTTTCTTTGTCCATAAGAGATTTAAGAAATTTTCTACATTCCATTGTAAATTGAATCGACCTGGGCAATTTGAGTTGTATCTATTCCTAGCATAATCAGAAGGCTGGGTCTGGAAAGAACATGGAAAAAACATAATCCATGAAGCCATGACATCCTGTGTGTGTGCATGTTACATGGGTGTGATTTGAGCAGTAAGGGCAGTCCTCAGAACATGGGCACCTTAACTCATATACCCCAAGGTGACTTAAAATAAAGTGCCCAGAACTCGATCATAAGAAGGGGTCTGTTTTGATTCGTGGGATATAGTCATGGATATAGTCATGTAAAATATGTACATAGGGCCTCCCTGGTGGTTCAAAGGGTTAAGCACAGCACTATGAAGCTGTCTGCAGCCTCTGCAGCATGAGTTACATCCCCAGTTAGCCAGGGAGCTACCCACATGGCGCAGCAGACCTCTCCTGTCTCTCCTGCTGCTCCCCTCAGCAGTGTATTTCAGTCAGTCTGCCTGTTCTGTACCCCACTCCATCTCTGGCAAATCCTCTCACCCCCCACACTTCTGGCCTGTATCCCAGTTCTTGTATGCATAAATAAATATTTTTTTTCTTTACAAATGATAAAAGAGGTACATAGTATAGACAAGGGAGTCCTGGTGCCTTGAGATTTTAGCAATACCAGAGAGGACACTGCACTGCTCACATATCTGGAAACCTCTCTCATCACATTCTTATGCACATTCATCTTGCAACATAGCTTCACTTTTTCTTTTCACTTGAACACTTAAACAAGCACCTTCCTCAGGGACTTTGCATTGTTTGTTCCCGCTGCTGAGCACACACCTCCCCACCCAGGCTTATTGCACCCTCCCTCTCTAATTTGAGGTATCTTATAAAAGTTGATTATGTTTGCAAGTTTTGCCTAAATAAAGATTTGGATATTTGATCTCTGTACATGCTTTCCTTTGCTTCATACCACCTGTTGTCATCTAAAATGGCATATAATTTTACTGATTGCTAATACATTCCTCCTTCAGCATTAAATTTAGAGAATTCTGTTCTTCGACACCTAATACTCATTACCTAGACCTTGCCTAAAACACAGTTACCACTCAATATATATTACTGATATATATATAAGATATATGATATACATGAGATATGATACATGTGATATATATGTCATATATATACACACACATATGTAAACACACACACATGGAGACTGTTAAAATTATAGAATAAATAACCAGTGAGGGGAAGAGCTTATCGGGACAGTTTCCTTATCATATCATATAAATATACACACACACACATACATACACAAACACACACACGGAGACTATTAAAATTATAGAATATATAACCAGTGAGGGGAAGAGATTATTGGGACAAAGTTTCCTTATCATAAGTAGTACTAATAATCCATAAAAGAACCTGATCCATGACAAAATATTAAAATTAATTTCTTGACTGCAAAATATTAATGGTAGTATTTCAAATTATGTGTGAGTTTGTGTGAAAATAATGTATTTCTCCCTCTCTCCTGAAGTCACCTCCATTATGAAACCAGGCAATGATACACAAATTTCAAAATTTGTTCTTCTGGGACTTTCAGAGAAACCAGAATCCCAAGCCCTCATATTTTGGCTTTTCCTTGCTATGCACCTGGTCAATCTGTTTGGAAATCTGCTCATCATCCTGGCTGTCAGTTCTAACTCCCTTCTCCAGACCCCCATGTACTTCTTTCTCTCCAATCTTTCCTTTGCTTTCACCTCCACCACCATCCCCAAGATGCAGTTGAACATCCAGACACAGAGAAAAGTCACAACATATGGAGGCTGCATCACCCAGATATACTTTTACCTGCTCTTTGCAGGACTAGATGATGTTCTTTCAACAGTGATGGCCTATGACAGGTTTGTGGCCATCTGCCACCCCCTGCACTACATAGTAATTAGGAAACCCCAACTCTGTGGACTGCTGGTTCTGGTGCCCTGGGTCGTCAGTGGTCTGAATTCCTTGCTAGAATGCTTAATGTTTTTATGGCTGCCATACTACACAGATGTGGAAATCCCCCACTTTTTCTGTGAACTCAATCAAATGGTCCAACTTGCCTGTTCTGACACCTTTCTTAATAACATGGTTTTGTATTTTGCAGCTCTTCTTTTGGTTGGTGGTCCTTTAGCAGGTATCCTTTACTCTTATTCTAAGATAGTTTCCTCCATACATAGAATCTCATCTGCTCAGGGCAAATATAAACCATTTTCCACCTGTGCCTCTCACCTCTCAGTTGTCTTTTTATTTTATTGCAAAGTTCTAGCAGTGTACTTTAGCTCTGCTGCTACCAATAGCTCACACTCAAGTGCAATAGCCTCTGTGATGTACACTGTGGTCACACTCATGCTGAACCCTTTCATCTATAGTCTGAGGAACAAAGACATAAAGAGGGACCTGAAAAGATTCTTTGTGATGGAAACTACAAAAGGACAGTAGTTGTAGGAAAGAAGTACCCATAATTTCAGAAGCCAGAGACTCGGACTCAGAAATTATGCTTAATCAGATTTGACGTAGAACTTGATCTTTCACTTATATCATAGAATTTCTATGTCTTTTAATTCAAAATTTCCATTTAATTTATTAACACACATTAGTAAACTTTCTTTTCTCTATGATACTGAACAGTATTTCCCCTTTTCTGTTTTCCTATTTCCTTAAATCTATTTCCAAACAAAAATCAGAGATAATTGGAAATGTCCATTTATCTAGTGCATAAAGGTGTTTTTCTCTAGAATAATTTCTCCCAAATCATTATATCACACCAAATAATTTTTGTTTTGTTTTATTAAAATAATTGTCACGAGGGCCTCCCCAGGAGCACAGTGGTTGAGCACTTGACTGTGAAGCTGCCTGCAGCCTCTGCAACAGTGGTAGATCCCTGGCCACCATTGAGGGTCCCACATGGTGCACAGACCTCTCCTGCCCCACCTGCTGCTCTCCTCAGCAGTGTACTTCATCAGTCTGCCTGTTCTGCATCCTGCTCTGTCTCTGGTGAATTCTCTCACCCTCCGGCGCTTATGACTGTACCCAGTGCTTGTATAAATAATAAATAAATAAATCTTTAAAAAAAATAATTGTCGTGAATGGCACTACTCTTATGGGAAAATAAATATACACTAAATGATGAGGAAATTTATATAATTTTATAATAGAAGAAAATATTAGACTACTATTTTATATTTTTGTCAGAAGGAATTCCAGTGAGACACTTTTTAATAGTTTGTTGAAATAACAGATAGTCTGTATATGCTGTCTTCAAATACAAAAACAAATTGCAGAGCACACTGGATTTTTCAATTAAAGAAACAACACAGGGCCTCCCCTGGTGGTGTAGCTGGTTGAGTCCAGCGCTGTGATGCTGTCCCCAGCATCTGCAGTGCCTGTTTGATCCCAGCCGGCCGGTAAGGGTCCCACATGGCGAAGCAGACCTCTCCTGTTGCACCCACTGCTCTGCTCAGTAGTGTATTTCGTCAGTCGGCCTGTTCTGTTCCCTGCTCTGTCTCTGGTGAATCCTCTTACCCTCCTGCACATCTGGCCTGTACCCTGGTTCCTGTATAAATAAATAAATAAATCTTTTTAAATATATAAAATAAAAAATAAAGAAATAGCACAGTAAACTTCAATGGCTTCTTTATGTAATTGCTAAAAACAATCTTCCTGAGCTTCAGTTTTCGGATTTCTGATGGTAATATGGGATAATAAACATAACTTCATATAAACATTGCAAGAAATAAATAAGATATGTTGTTGATATCTTGGCTGATCCAAAGAAATGTCCAAAGTTAAAATTGTGTGTGTGTGTGCATATTTTATCTCACATAAACATACCTGCACACATATGTGTACACAAACACAGACACATTCATAATCTCAAATTTTTAAATGAATTTCATTTAGGTAACACTTGTGTTTAATAGTCCATGTGTTCAGCATTATAATGTGATATCTGTATTGACTAAATTGTGATTACCACTAAAAGTTTAATTTTCATTGTTCACTCATAAAATATATTCCTTTACCCATTTCACCCAACTCTACCATCTCTTCACCTCTGGTAACCACCACCAACTGTGTCTAAAGTGTTTTTTTTTTTAATCTTACCAGTTTATATTATAGCTATGAAAGAAGTGTATTTATCTATTTGTTTTTGTCCATCTTAGTTATTTCACTTAGCTTAATACTAGTAATGTTTATTATAGCTGAGTAGTGTTCCAGTATATGATATATTTTTGCCTTTATCCACTCATTTATCAATGAACACTAGATTGTTTCCACCTATGTTTTGGCTATCAACTATGCTACTATGAACTTGAGGGTGTAGATATCTTTGTGGATCAGTTTACTTAGTCTGCATAAGGGGAGAGCATGATAGTGTGATATTTCTATTCTATATTTCTATAACTTTTTGAGCAATTAACATTTATTTCCATAGTGATAATACCCTATACCTAGGGGTCCAACTATTTCTGATGGAACCCTTTTCTCCAGATCCTTGCCAACACTTGTTTCTTGTCTTTTTGACAATAACCACTCAATAGATGTGGGATCATGTTGTGATTTTGATTTGCATTTCCTTAATAATAAGAAACATATTTCCATGTGCCTTTTGCCCATCCCTAAGTCTTCTCCAGTGAATGTCTATGCAGTCCCTCCATCCATTTCTTTGGCTTTTTGTTGCAGTTATTTGTGTATTTTGCATTTTACTTTTTTTTACTTTTTAAAGATTCATTTATTTATTTTTGCAGAGAAGACCTGGGGTGTTGGCAAGAGGTGTGGGGGAAAAGGGGGGTTGAGAGGATTCACCAGAGACAGAATGGAGGCAGAATAGGTAGCTTTTACTGAAATAAACTCTAAGGAGAGCAGTAGGTGAGACAGGAGAGGTCCGCTATGCCATATGTGGATTAGTTTCCTGGCTGGGTGTCAAACTCAGGTCACAGCAGTGATAGCATGAAAGCACTGAGACTTAAACCCTAGGCCACCAACGAGGCCCTATTTTGAATTTTAATACATTGTCAAATGTATGATTTGAAACCATTTTTTTTCCCATTCAACATGGTATTGGAAGTCCTAACTAGAGCAATTGGGTAAAAGAAGGAAAGGAATACAAATTGGAAAAAAAGCACAACAATCATTATTTAGAGATGACATGATAATATGCGTAAAAGAACCTGCAGACTCTACTAAGCAATTACTAGAAACTATAAACAAATAAATTAGCAGTCTACAGAGTCAACATACATAAGTCTGCTGCTTCCCTAAGTGCGAATAACAAATTAGAAGAGAAAGAAATCAAGAAAGCAATTCCATTTACAGGAGCATCAAAAAAATATTATTTACCTCAGAATATACCTAGCAAAGGAAGTAGAATGCAAATTCAATGAAAATTATAAGACATGGTAAAAGATATAGAAGAAAATCCACAACAATGGAAAGATATTTCATGTACATGAGTTAGAAGAATTGACATTGATAAAATGTCCTTCTTGGCAACAAGGACAATCCTTATGAAAGTTTCACATAATTCCTCAAATAAATAAACATTGATTAAATTTATATAGAACCACAAAAAAATTAGCAAGGCACTCTTAGCAAAAAAGAAGAGGAGTGAGGTAATCACACTCCCAGACGTCAAATTATACTACAACACATAGTAACCAAAACATTTATATTGGAATAAAAAATCACATAGACCAATGGATTAAAATAGAGAAGCCAGAAATAAACCCATGCTTGTGAAAATAGTTAATCTATGACAAAGAAGCCAGGAATATACAATGGAGAAAGGAAAGTCTCTTCAAAAAATAGTGTTCATCTTTTTTGATTGCTGAGTAATATCCCATTATGTATCAGTACCACATCTTCTAGATCCAGTCATCTATTTTTGGGTATTTGGGGTGTTTCCATAGCTTTACTATTATAAATAGTGCTGCTATAAACATAGGGGTGCAGGTGACCTTTGGAATTAATGTTTCTGTGTCATTTGGGTAAATACCTAGGAGTGGAATTGCTGGATCATATGGAAGCTCTATCTTTAGTAGGTTGAGCAATCTCCACACAGCTCTTCATAGTGGTTGGACCAGTTTTCACTCCCACCAGCAGTGCTGGAGAGTGCAGCAACAACATGAATGGAACTAGAAGGGTTTATGCTCAGTGAAATAAGTCAGAAAGAAAAAGAAAAATACCAGTTGGTCTCACCCATAACAGCAATTTAGAAAACCTAAATAATGGACTAGGAAAAAGACTAATTAATACAAAGTAAAAATCAAAATCAACAATCATCTCTGGACCAGAGACACACTGGGGGTTGGTGGAGGGGTGGGGAGAGAAAGGATTAGGGTGAAAATAAGGGGGAGGTGCAATTGTATGAGAATATAACCAAAATGAAAGTGCATACACATGTAAAAATTAAAAATGATGTAATAATTATATAAAATAAAATATTAAAAAAACAGTGTTCAGAAAACTAGATAACCCCATGCAGAAAAAAAATGGAACTAGACCACTACGTCACACCATACACAAAAATTAACTCAAAATGAATTCAAGACTTGGATGTGAGAAGCCATCAAAATACATAGAAGGCAAAAGAGTCCACAACATGGGCTTCAGAGATGTTTTGGAAACTTGTCTCCAACTGTCAGAGAGCCAGAAACTAATCAGCTACTCCTACACTCCAGTCAAGCAGGTAAAAACAGGTAGAACATTCTAAGACCAAAGTGATTACATTAGTCCCACTACATAATAATGGTCAGCCTTTTCATCTTAAGGTCAGTTGATTAACAGCCTTTTTCCATTGGCTACCTTAGTTCTCCATTCCTGTTCCATATATCTGGTGATTAGAATGCAGACAAATTTGAAGTTCTTCTTCCACCTATCTTAAAGTCTTTTTTGGAAATATATTATTTTGACTTAAAGGATCTTATATTTTAAAGAAAATAGTTTGTTCGGAAGTATATTATCTGATGTCATTCAAGGACCCTAACTAAAAAGATCTAACAGAGCATTTACAACAGCCTCTAATGAATGAACACACCATTCTTTTAAATTTATATGCAAAGTCATTTATAAGCAAAGTACCTACACCTAAGAGAAGACCACAGTCTTGCTATTCAAGGAGGAGTCCACAAATGGGAACCTGTAGCATCAGTATCACTCAGGACATTGTTCAATATAAACAATTGCAGGCCCAGTAGAACCTGCTAAATCAGAAACTGCATTTGCACTCAAATTCTGGGAGATTCATTATGCACACTGAAGTTGAAGAATAGCTAGGGTTTTTCTCACTATGTCACTGGTTACACTAGGAGCAGAATGATTGTGATTGATGCTGTCCCATAGAGTACAAAAGTATAACTTTGGACATATGACTAAGCTTCCCAAGTCCTTTTATGTAATGGAGAATGGAGTTTATAACAGTACCAACACATAAAATGGGCTTTTATACTCATTGCTAAGCCAGGCATATGGCATAAAAATATCTAAATATATGACTTATAATTCACACTTTGTTTTAAACCATATTGAAAACTATTTATTTAAGGAAGTAAAAGCTTGCTTTAAATGTGACAAATTATACTCTAATTTCTCTTAAAATCTGTTTTCTTGGGCCTCCCCAGTAGCACAGTGGGTTGAGTGCAGCACTGTGAAGCTGTCTGCATCCTCTGCAGTGCAGGTTCGATTCCCAACTGGCCAGGGAGATACTCACATGGCACAGCAGACCTCTTCTGTCTTGCCCTCTGCTCCCTTCATCAGTGTTTTTGGTTTGTCTGCCTTTTCTGCTCCCTGCTCTATCTCTGGTGAATTCTCTCACCCTCCCACACTTCTGGCCTGTATCCCAGTTCTTGTATAAATAAATAAATATTTTAACAATCTGTTTTCTTATAAAATATGTATTATTTCCCTATTGCACAAAAACATGTGACTGGTACAAGATGTGGTATATTTACACAATGGAATACTACTCAGCAATCAAAAAGACAAACTCATGGCATTCACAGCAACATAGATGATGCTCGCAGGGAGTATGCTCAGAGAAATAAGTCAGAAGGAGAAAGAAAAATACAAGATGGTTTCACTTATAGGAGGAATATAGGGGCCCAAAGAAAGTGTCAACAACAACAAAAAACAAAATTTGCAGGCAAACTATAGATCGGAGGCCTTCAGAAGGGGAGGGAGAGAAAGAGGGATCAAAACAGGGGAGGGAACAGCACAATGGACTATGATGATATTATGGTACTGGGAGAGCTACGGGGAATGCACCTGAGAGGGGAAATCAAATACTGAACAAAAATATATGGTATTTTTCAACTTCCAATCAGTTTCTCTCTGTCACCTTTTATTTAAGTAACCTGGCATTCTAGCATTCTAACATTTTAGAAGCTTCAGGTGTACAGCATATACATCAACATCTGTAGATACAACATCAACTTCACCACTAAATTCCTTATTACCCGTTCCCTTTCCCTCTTTCCTTTCTGGTAATCACCAATTTGGTCTTTTAGTCTGAACATTTATTTTTGTTTTATTTTGTGTATTGGCTTGGTTTTCTACATACCAGATACAAGTGAAGTCAGAGAGTGTTCGTTTATTTCTGGATGACATTTTATAATACCTAAGGAAAGTGCATAACTTGTTATATTGCATAAATGCCCAATTGTTTTGGCAAAATATTCATGGAATCAGGAGAATAGCATGTAACGGTTTATTCCAAGGTATCCAGTTCTCTGCTTTGTTAGAGTGGTGATATCAGGCTCTGTGAGTCCTCCTTTTTCAAAATAAAAGACTGTATTTAAAGAAAAACAAACTAAAGAAATCATACATGAGTGTATATTTATGGAAGTGTGTTAGGCTTTTCAAGTATAAATCCAATGAATAGTATAAGATTGAACAAATCTCAAAAATAATTTAATATAAATCAAAAACATGTATTGGATAATAGCATTTCTACACTTTTATTCCTTTCAAAGTTGTCGTTGGCTCACAGTTTGATCCACCACTTTCAATGCTTTGATGATCGAAGGGATCTAGTCAAGACACAGTTCTTAGTATTACATATTTACAAAAAAAAAAAAAAACTTGAACTCAGAATTGGGTTAAAATTCTGGAAGCCAGATAGTTTGTAAAGAAGGAATAATGAAAGCTGGATTCACTTGACTTCCAGTCTCTGGGGATCAGAGAGTCATTAGGAAAAACTATCATTCCTGTCTGACCTATAGGGAAATCATGTGCAAGAGGCTGGCTGGTGTACAATAGGAAAATGTGCCAAATGAGTAGATGTAAAGGACTATAAATAGTTCCTCTGCTGCAGGCCCTCAATTTCCACAGCCAAAGGTATGATGGATCCGGTTGTTGTTTTTGGAGTCCATCATCTGACTCAGGCACCAAGACCCCATGCCTTCCTGTCATGATATCTGGGAAGACAGTCTCAGTGTCCATCGTTGACCCTCTAGTTAGGAATCTGGAATCAAAGATCTCCATCCTGGTGAGTCTGAAAGCCCAGGAGATACTTCAGGAAAGTGTTTGAGAATAGAAACAGAAATTTTACTTGAGATCATCTGAGATATTACTGAAACTACAGATTTCCATTTTGTTTGATTAGTTAAATAAATTGTAACTAAGTTAAATCAATTAAATTAACTATTTTGATTTGTTAAAGAAAAAGTATCTGTCCACTGGACTCAACTATACAAAGTCCATTATTGACAAGTAAAAGTAACAGAAGTCCCCTTGCATGAGACTGAAGAAGAAATGGGAAGTTTAAAGTGGTTTCAGTAAAATTAGAACATAATTCAAGCAGTTTTGCAATTAAGGGAAGGGAAAAAAACAGAGTATGAGGTATAAAAAGGTGTGTGTTGAAGTAAGCATATATGTTTTTAATTTTTACTATTGTGTGTATTTGAACATGAACAATATTTATTAGAAAGATCCATGTTAATACAGGTAGACGTTACCTAGCAAAGCAATTCATGAAATTTGCATTTCACAGTACTTCCCTCTCCTACTTGTGTGCCCAAGTCCACAATCTTGAGAGGCATTCCAGCAGGTGTAAGGTGATGCCTCATTGTGCTTTGGTTTTGCATCCCCCTGATGATTAGTGATGACGAATATTTTCTCATGTGCCTGTTGGCTATTTGAATATCTCCTTTGTTTTTCTTTGTTTTGTTGTTTTGTGGGAGGAGTTGGACTTTTAATAAGATGTTAATATAGTTTTTGATATATAGGAAAAACTGTGAGATAAAGTTGAGTTTCCATTCCTGCACAGCTCAGTCCTTCTATTATTAAATATTAGTTTACTTCAGTCACAATCAATGAACCAATATGGATACACTAATAACTAAAGTACTTAGTTATTCAAATTTCCTGAGTTATTATTGAATATATTTTTTTTCTTTACAAAAAAGTCTGTTTAGAACCTCCCTGACATTGGTCTGGCAATGATTTTTTTTTTTGTGGATATGACACCAAAAGCATAAGTCACAAAAGCAAAAATCAATACATGGTTCTATACCAAACTCAAAAGCTTCTTCACAGATGAATGGAAACAATAAATGAAAAGGCAACTTTCATAAAAAAGCAGTCATCTCTTATCTTCTTCATACAATAATTATAGCTATGGTAACAATAAGAAGGTAAAACAGGAATATGAATGTGAGACAGAGAGTCTCATGGAGGAGATAGAGTTTTGAAGATGGAGAGGGGTTGATAAATTCCAAATAGACCAGGGTGTGAGATCCAAATAGAAGGAAACAGATGTATAAAGGCACTGAGCATCAGAGCTGTGGCTTCCGGGAGTTTTAGGTGAAAGTTCAATACTGGGAGAACAATGTGTTTGTGGGCTGAGAAGTTGAAGGGTAAAGCTGGTGATGGTGCCTAGTGTGCAAGGTGTGGAATTCTCGAGTTGTTCTCCACTAAGAAGATAGTTGGGGTATAGGGTTAGTTCAGGAGTTCAAATTAAACTTTACAATATACAATCTCTTTAGTCCAGTGGGAATACTGTCAGAGAGGTGTTAGACTGTGATAGGTGGGAGAGAAAACAAAGAACTAAAACAAAGCAATAGAATTAGGGACTGAGTGCTGGGGAAGTAATTAAGATATCTGATTGGGGTCAAAATAAAGGGGTTGCAATTGTTTGGGGAATATAAAAATAAAATTAAAAAAAAGAAAACAGAAAAAAAGATATCTGATGATAGGAAAAACAAAACAACTTCATCTCATTACCAGTAATGACTATTTGTTTACTTACATGGAGGACCTGTGCCAATCTCATTACATACATTGATTAATAGCCACACCACAAGACTACTTATCTCTTCCCAGGATTTGTGAGAGGATATCAGCATTTTGTATGTTTTAGTTGGCTTTCCAATTTAACACAGCTAACATTTGGTGCATCTGAGATTCAAACTCCATTTTCTGATTCCACATATTTCACATTCAATAGCATTTAGAAAATTTTGTTACCATTTCATCTTTAAAATTCCCATACTTCCGTTGTATGTTGTATACTTCCTTTTGTGTATTGTGGGTTTTTTTCTCCTTAATCATATTTTTTCTAGTGGGATGTCCAAAAATCAGCAAACTTGAAATCATATATATTGTTCCTTTATCTTTAGGATTTTTTTTTTGCTATGTCTTTAGTTATTCTGCAAACCGGAGGGATATAGATGGGGTTAGAGTGCTGCCTTGAAAGTTTTCTCCTCATTACAAATTCTCAGGGACCACCTGAGCTTATTAGATTATTTTTACCCCTCATGTCTGTTCAATTCATCTCTTTGTCCTATCCAGTATTTTTGTTTTGTTCTGTTTTGTTTTTAAATGGTAGTATCCAAATGTATTCCCGTGTTGATATGACAATGTCAAGCTACCACCTGGAATTTGGGTACTACTTCTGCATTTCTCAGGAAACATTAAATGTCTGCAGCTTGCCTTGTATCCACTTATTCATAAACAGTAAAATTTGAGGCAGGAGAGAGGAGAGCCCCATATTAATACAACCTCTATACAGTGGTGTGTGTGTTGTGCTCTGTGTGTGTGTGCACATGTGTGTGTTCTACAGGGATGTGCAAGTCTTACAGCATGGGATCCTGAGCTCTTATATATAGAAATGTGACTACTATAGCACAGATTTTAGGGTACTAACAAAAGCTAGAAATAAAAAAGGAATCCAGTTTGATTCCTGTGTGCCTTAAAATCAAATTAATGAAGTGTGAGGAACAAGGGATATAAAGATTTCTTTTACATTAAAGTTACAGCAGAAATTGAGAAGGATACCACCAATATCTCAAAGATTCTGAAGAATATCCAGACAGAGTGAACTCACAACCTATGTAGGTTGCCTCATTCAGATGCAATGTTTTGCTCTTTTGAAAATTGGGCAAATTCCTTTTGAGAGTGATGTCTTTGGTTGGTCTGTAATTATCTGCCACCCACCACCATGATACACAGTTTTCATGAAGCCCTAACTGTCCCGCTGTTTCCAGTGTCCTGGATCACAATTGTCCTGAATTACTTGCATGCAGCTCAATAGTTGTGTAGCTGTCCTTTTGTAGTTTTGAAAGTCCCCCACTTCTTCTGTGAACTTAAGTGGGAGGTTCAGTTTGATAATTTTGACATTTTTTTAATTACATGGTAATGTATTTTGGAGCTGCCATGATGGGGGATGCTCCCCTCACTGGACGCATTACTCATAGTCAAAGATAATTTCCTCTTATGAACAATCTCATTGACTATTGGCAAATATAAAGTGTTTTGCTCCTGTGTCTCATCTCCAGTGATTCTCCATTTTAATAAACAAGACTAGGAGTGTCCCTTATTCTGCTGCTACACTGCTTACACTCCAATACCTCAGAGTTCTGCATCATGGTCATGCCCTTATAGAATCACTTTGTCAACATTCTGAAACAAAAACATAAAGACTCAAGATTACTTTAGATACTAACTATTAAAGGTCAACTGTACTGGGGATGAGGAAGTGCCTTTGAATGCAAAAAGCCACAGAACCAGAAGTTCCTACACAAGCTAATAACATTCTGGGACATTTTATCTCTTGACTCAATATGATTTCTTAAGAATAGTTTCATCTCCTGTAACAGAAAATCCCAAGAGATTTTTTCATTGTTCTACTGAAAGAACAATTATGAGTTGCACCATCCATATGAGAGAAATAACATACACAGTTATTAAGGTATTTAGATAATTTTATTATAGAGAAAATATGGAAACACAAATTTTTTTTGGTCTGGAAAGACTGATTTATTTTATATTTTTTAAATAATAAATTTTATTTTTATATTCCCCATACAATTTCAACCCCCCCATTCTGACCCCAATCCCTCCCCTCCTGCCCCCCACCCACCAAAAGTGTCTCTGGTTCATAGTTTTTTGTTCATTTGATTTTCACTTTCTTATAGTTATACATTTTCCTGGTCCCTTAATTAAGTTTTCTAGATTCCTGCTATGAGTGAGACCATCCGGTATTTTTCTTTTTCTTTCTGTCTTATTTCGCTGAGCATGATCCCTTCCAGCACCATCCATGTTGCTGCAAATTGCATGTATTTATCTTTTTTGAATGCTGAGTAATATTCCATGGTGTATATGTACCACATCTTCTTGATTCTGTTATCTATTTTTGGGCATTTGGGCTGTTTCCAAAGCTTAGCTACTGTAAACAGTGCTGCTATAAACATAGGGGTGCAGGTGTTCTTTGGAATTGATGTTTCTGTGTCCTTTGGGTAAATACCTAGGAGTGGAATTGCTGGATCATATGGAAGCTCTATGGTTAGTAGGTCCAGAAATCTCCACACAGCTCTCCATAGTGGTTGGACCAGTTTGCACTCCCACCAGCAGTGCAGGAGAGTTACTTTTTATCCACACCCTCGCCAACATTTGTTGTTGCTAGTTTTTCTAATATGTGCCATTCTCACTGGTCTAAGATGGTATGTCATGGTAGTTTTGATTTGCATTTCCCTGATTACAAATGATGTTGAACATTTTTTCATATGCCTGTTGGCCATTTGCATTTCCTCTTCAGAGAAGTTTCTTTTTAGCTCTTCTACCCATTTTTTGACTGGATTATATTTTTGTTGTTGTTGAGTCTCATCAGCTCTTTGCAGGTTTTTGTGATCAGACCTATATCATTAACGTTGTGTGCAAAAATGTTCTCCCAGTCAGTGGGGTTTCTCTTTGTTTTTGTTATTGTCTTTTTCACTGTGCAGAAGCTCTTTAATTAGATGTAGTCCCAGCTGTTTATCTTTGTCTTCACTATCAATGCTCTGGGTGATCTGTCTGTAAAGATGTCTTTTATGTGAATATCACCTAGTGTTTCGCCTATATTTCCTTCTATGTATTTTATGGTTTCAGGTCTTATGTCTAGTTCTTTAATCCATTTTGAGTTGATTTTTGTGTATGGTGTGAGGTAGTGGTCAATCTACATTCTTTTGCATGTAGCGACCCAGTTTTACCAGCACCATTTATTGAACAAACATTCTTTGCTCCAATGCATAGTCTGCTCCTTTGTCAAAGATTAGTTGACCATAAATCTGTGGGTTTATTTCTGGATTTTCTATTCGATTCCATTGGTCTGTATGTCTGTTCTTGTTCCAATACCATGCAGTTTTGATGATAATGGCTTTGTAGTATAGTTTGAAGTCTGGGAATGTGATGCCTCCATTCCCTTCTTTTTTTTTTCAGGAGAGCTTTGGCTCTTAGGTTTTTTTTTTTTGTGATTCCATATGAATTTCATCAATAATTGTTCTATTTCTTTGAAGAATGACATTGAAATTTTGATTGGAATAGCATTGAATCTGTATATTGCTTTTGGTAGGATGGCCATTTTAATAATGTTTATTTTTCCAATCCATGAGCAGTGGATGTCTTTCCATTTCTTTTTGTCTTCTTCAATTTCTTTTTATAGTGTTTTATAGTTTTCTTTGTATAGGTCCTTTACCTCTTTTGATAGATTTATTCCCAAATATTTGATTTTTTTGTTTTGATAATAAAAGGGACTTTTTTTATTTCTTCTTCTTCAGATTTATTGTTTGTGTATAGGAAGGCTACTGACTTTTGCGTGTTGATTTTGTATCCTGCCACTTTACTGAACTGATTGAAGAGTTGAATTAGTTTTTTTGTGGAGTTTTTGGGGTTTTCTATGTATATTATCATATCATCTGCAAATAGTGATAGTTTGACTTCTTTTCCTATTTGGATTCCTTGTATGTCTATCTCTTGTCTTATTGCTCTGGCTAGGACTTCCAGTATTATATTGAAAAGCTTGGTGAGAGTGGACATCCTTGTCTTGTTCCAGATCTTAATGGAATTGCTTTCAGCTTTAAACCATTGAGAATGATACTGGCTGTTGTCTTGTCTTATATGGCCCTTATGATGCTGAGGTATGTACCTTGATCCCAAGAATTTCAAGGGCTTTTATCATGAATGGGTGTTGCACTTTGTCGAAAGCTTTCTCAGCATCTATTGATATTATCATATGGTTTTTATATTTCTTTTTGTTGATGTGTTGGATAAAGTTGATTGTTCTTTGGATGTTGAAACATCCTTGTGTCCCTGGAATGAATCCTACTTGGTCGTGGTGAATTATCTTATGGATACATTGTTGGATTCTGATAGCTAAAATTTTATTGAGGATTTTTGCATCAGTTTTCATTAGGGAGATTGGCCTGTAGTTTTCCTTTTTTTGTGTTGTCCTTGTTCGGTTTTGGTATTAGTGTAATGTTGGCTTCATCGAACATGTTTGGTATTGTCCCTTCCTTCTCAATTTTTTGAAATAGTTTGTGAAGGATAGGTACTAATTTGTCTCTGAATGTTTGGTAGAATTCATTTATAAATCCATCAGGTCCTGGGCTTTTTTGTTTGGGGAGGTTTTTGATTACCATTTCAATTTCACTGCTTGTAATTGGTCTGTTTAGGTGTTCTATTTCTTCTTTATCTAGCTTTGGGTGATTATAGAGTTGTAGGAATTTGTCCATCTCCTCTAGATTGTAGAACTTGTTTCCATACAACTGTTCATAGTAGTTACTGATTATTCTTTCGATTTCTGCTGTGTCCGTTGTGATTTCTCCTCTTTCATTTATTATCCTATTTATTTGTGCTTTCTCCCTTTTTTCCTTTGTGAGCCTGGCTAGGGGTTTGTCTATTTTATTGATTTTTTCAAAGAACCAGCTCTTGGTTTCATTGAGCTTTTGGATTTTTTTTTTTTTTTAGTTTCAATTTCATTTATTTCTGCTTTGGTTTTTATTATTTCTTTTCTTCTACTGGTTTTGGGGTTTTTTTTTGTTGTTCTTTTTCTAGATCTCGGAGCTTCGAGATTAGGTTGTTTCTTTGAGTTCTTTCTTGTTTCTTGATGTGAGCCTCTATTGCTATATATTTTCCTCCTATTGCTGCTTTTGCTGCATCCCATACATTTAGGAAATTGGTGTCCTCCTTGTCATTCAATTCAAAGAATTTTTTAATTTCTTCTTTGATCTCCTCATTAGTCCAGTGGTCTTCCAGAAGTGTAGTTTCAATCTCCATGAGGTAGGAGAGTTCCTTGCCTTCTTTTTATGGTTTATTTCTAGTTTGATGCCTTCATGGTCAGAAAAGATGTTTGGTATGATGTAAATCTTGGTGTATCTGTTTATGCTTGTCTTGTGTCCCAGTATGTGATCTATCCTGGAGAATGATCCATGTGCACTTGAGAAAAATGTGTACTCAGATTTTTTGGGGTTTAGTGTTCTATAGATGTCTGTTAATTCCAAGCGCTCTAGATCCTTATTTAGAGCTTTAGTGTCTTTACTTATTTGTTTTCTTGTTGATCTATCCATTGTTGATAGTGGTGTTTTGAAGTCTCCCACTACGTATGTGTTTTCTCTGATATCTGTTTTCAGAGATGACAATAGTTGTCTGATATATTTTGGTGCTCCTTCGTTGGGTGAATATATGTTAATGAGTATTATTACTTCTTGAATTATTGTCCCCTTGATCATAATGTAGTGACCATTGGGGTCTATTTTTATTTTTTTGAGTTTGAAATCTGTTTAATCTGATATAATTATAGCTGTTCCTGCTTTCTTTTTTGGTCCATTTGCTTGTAGGATTGTTTTCGATCCTTTAACTTTGAGCCTATTTTTATCTTTTGTAGCTAAATGTGTTTCCTGGAGACAGCAAAAGGTTGGGTTTTGTTTCTTAATCCAGGCTGCAACTCTGTGTCTTTTACTGAAGAATTTAGTCCATTTACATTTAGAGTCAATATTGATATGTTAGCATCTGTATTTGCCATTGTGTTTGTCTTTCCTTTGATTTTATTTATTTATTCTTTTAATAACATTTTTTTTGGCCTTCTTTCGTTGTTATTTGTCCCTCTGTGGTTCTGGCTTTAGAATTCCTTGTAGTATTTTTTGGAGTGGGGGTTTAGTCGTAATGAAATTCCAGAGTTTCTGTTTGTCTGGGAAGGTCCTTATTCTTTCTTCATAGAGGAAGGAGACCTTTGCGGGATAGAGTATTTTTGGTTCACATCTGTTTTCTTGGAGTCTGTTGACTATGTCCCTCCACTCTCTCCTTGCCCGTAGTGTTTCTTCGGAAAAATCTGATGTCAGCCTGATTGGTTTTCCTTTGAATGTTATCTGTTTCTTCCCTCTTGTCAGCTTCCTTATTTTTTCCTTGTCCTGGATTCTTGGGAGCTTTACTATTATGTGTCTTGCTGTATTTTTCCTTTTGTTGTGGAAGTTTGGTGTTCTTGGTTCTTGTATATCAATTTTCAGCTCCTTCTTCACATTTGGGAAGTTCTCTTCAATTATCTCCTGGAATATTTTCTCTGTTACTACATCTCTCTCCTCTCCTTTTGGAATTCCTATAACTCTTATATTTCCTTTCCTCATGGAGTCAGATAGTTCCCGAAGTCTTTCTTCGTTCTTTTTCCTTTGTACTTCTCCTTCCTTTTCTTTTTTTGTTACTTTTTATTTCTGTGTCTTCAAGAGTACTTATTAGTTCTTCCATTTCATCTATTCTGCTATCATTGCTTTTCCCAGAATTATTTAGTGCCTCCATTAATTCTTTGATCTCCAGTGTTTCTTTTGCATCCCCCTTAAGGGACTCAATTTCATTCTTCTGATCCTTGATTATTTTTCTCATATCATTGTTTTCCTTTATGACTTCTGTCACTTTTTTAATCATGACAATTTTAAATTCTCTTTCTGGATGGCTCAGAAGTTCTTCCAAGTTACTGTCATTGCAAGCTGTGGGGTGGTTTTCTTTTTGCGGTGTGCTTTTTTCCTGAGGAGTTGTTAGGTTGTTTGTGGTTCTTCTACTCCCTACTGTCTGTTTTCTAATTTGTCGTATGCATTGGGACACTGTGTTGCTGGGATTGGCCGGCATCTTGGGTGAACTTCTCCGCTCCCCTCTGTTTCCTCCAGGAGCCATCTCTGGATTCTGAGGGAGCTTTCTGCTCTTTACTGAAGAAATGTCCCTGTTCTAAAATGGCGATGCGGGACGCAGTCCCTGCGCATCCGGTCTCAGGCACACTCTTCTGCGCGCCCGGTCTGCCCCGGCCGTGGGTGCCCCCTCCCCGTGAGGGCTCAGACTGCGGTAGGAAGGGGCCTGGCGTGGGCTAACTTCCCAGCTGGCCACTGGCTCCTCCGGGAGCCTTCTGCCTTTTTCAAGCAGTCTTTTCTGACGAAATTTCCCTGTTCTATGGCGTGTTAGTGAGGTTTTTTTCCTGGTCGCTAGGTGGCACCAGAGATATCTCCTATTGTCCTTTGTGGGCTGTATTTCACCCCGTGGGACAGGGAACAGAGCGGGAATGGTAGGGTAAACCTCACCGGCTTTTGGGTGCTGTGTCTGACTTGTGCCCCACCATCGTGGAGAACCCGCGCCCCGAATTTTGTGCCCCGGGTCTCAGTTCCAAAGCGCTCAGGTCCAGGACGTGGGCTGTAGCCCAGTTCATTGGCCGCAGGAATGGCGCCTTTTGCACCCCGCTCCCGTGCATGGGCGCCTGGTACCTGATTACTCAGTGAGGACTTTCACCTCAGTGAGGGCCTCCGCGCATCTCCCTGCAAGTTTAGGTCGCAGGCACAGGTACCTGGGCAGCCACGATCTGTGTTTGCTTTTAAAGCGTGCCGCTTTTCCATGCAAGCTTACCTGCTGGCCCGGGGCTGTGTGCAGGTCTCCAGAGTCTCTGTTGTTCTCTAATGGCGCCTGGAGCTGGCCGCGGCAAATCCTGCAGGGTTCTCCACAGCTCCAGTTCACTGGGTGTGGTGGCTGAAATAGTTCCTTTCCACTCCCAGTCCCGCTTGATGCGTAGTTTGTTCTTGTTGGTCGTTTTAGTTTGTTTTTTTCCTCCTTTCTGTTGGTCAGAGAGTGCCAACTTTGTGGGAGGGGGAGGGAAGCAGGGTTCTGTGCTTTCCTCCCTTCTAGTCCTCTTTTACGGTAACTTTCTTCTTCGGGTAGTTGCTGGAGTCCTCCTTTTATCTTCCGTGTCCCAGTTCTCACTGGGACCTGCCGCTTTTCCTCCCTATTAACTTTTTTTTTTTTTTTAAATGGGAGATCTTACTCACAGCGCCTCCTCGCCGCCTTGTTGCTCCGCCTCCCTGCAAGCACAATTTTGACTTCTAGTTTCCTCATTCCTTTGTACAGTGATATTTTAATTGTTCTTATTGATAATACAGACTTTAACAAGCTGTCTGTTTTACATCTGGTTTCTATTACACTCTTATTGTTTTATTTAACTTATTTAACTATTATCTTATTTATCTTAGTCACTGGAATAAAACAATCATCAAATATATATTTGCGAGAGAATTCTACATGGAAATAAATTCTATATACAGACCGACATACTTTGTTTAGAGTCAAAGGTGGTCTTAAATATCTTAAAGCAAAATTCTTACCATGCATCATATTGCTATGTAAGCCTTTCTTCATACTGTACATCTACTCATTGAAGTACAGAGATGGTATGTACAGAGTATAGATGATGTGAAGTACAGAGATGATGTGTAAGAGTCACTGTATATTGGGTGAAAGATTAGTTGGAGTATTTATGCTTTTTTCTTTCACGTTTTCCAGTTTTAAAAATCAATTTCAGTGTTCCTACAAATATTACTTCTTTAATTGTTCTAAAACTAATATGTTCCCATTTCTAAAATTTCATAAACATTAAAGGAATAATAAATGAACAATATCAATATAATCTCTATTATATATACATATATGTGGAGAGAGAAAATTACAGTATGTCACACAATAATAAGCACAGATGTATAGATATATGTACATATACAGTTATGTGTATATAAGCAATTCCTGAGCATGAAGTATGGATTACATACTAGCTGAAATCCTTCCCAGATAAGACAATAAGTGTCACAAGTTTTCCTACACCATTTTCATGTCCTTCAATCCTCTTTTGATTACCTGGAAGGGAACTTAATGGAATAGCTTTTAATGTAGTTATCTGAAATAGTTTGAATAATTGAATAATTGTGAATGCTATTTTCAAATAGTAGTGCAAATGCCAGTGATAAGAACTAGCACAATATTGCACGTTCTGTAAGCTATTGCATAACAAACCATTCTAAAAGAAAATTACTTAATATTGTAATTTTTTAATGATTTCATATAGTTTAAAATAATTCCATATCATGATCATTGTAGGTCTCCTCATAAGTCTATAGATAGCTATGGGTCAGCCATGCAACTCATCTAAACTTGACTGGTCTTTTAATCTGTTGGTGGCTCAACCACTATGACTACTCTACGGCAGGCTTGGTTGAGACAACTGGGCTCTGATCCATATGACTGGTTTTACCCCAGGAGTAAATGCTGCATTCTACTTCGAAGCACAGAAAATGATTAAAAAACCTAATAAGATAGGGACTCCCCGGTGGCGCAGAGGAAGAGCGCTGGGTTGCGAAGCTGCCCGCGGCCTCTGCGGCGCCAGTTCGATCCCCGGCTGCTCCCTGGCCACCAGAGGAGGGTCCCACATGGTGCGCAGACCTCTCCTGCCGCCCGCTGCTCCCCTCAGCAGTGTACTTTGGTCCTTCTGCCTGCTCTGCTCCCCACTCTGGCTCTGGTGAATTCTCTCACCCTCCCATGCTTCTGACTGTACCCAGTGCTTGTATAAACAAAAACAAACAAATAAATAAAGAAAAAAACATGTCTCTAAAAAAAAAAAAAAGTTTAAAAGTTTAAAACCTAATAAGATGGTTTTCCTCTCTTGCTTGATAGGACCAAGGTGTGTTGGGACGGAAGGATGCTGGTAGTCATGGAGTTAAAGAACATTTTTAGTATGTTCACAATTACTATAAAATTTCTCATTAATTTCTTTTGCTGAATCCCATAAGTGTTGATATAGAATGTCTTTGTTCAGGTTTTAATAATTTTTTAATTCCCTTTTGATCTCCTGTTTGACACAATCATTTCTCAAGAGTTTGTAGTTTAATTTCCACACACTAGAGAATTTTATAATTTACTTTGTTATTGATTTATAGTTTCATTCCACTGTGGTCAGAAAAGATACTTCATATGATTTCAAACTTCTTAAATGTGTAAAGAATTTATTCATGACTTAATAATATTAAACAACTTACCTTCTCTTCAAACTGTTTCTTTTTATTGGTAAGGGAAAGGGAATAATAATTCTCCATATCCCAACTCTGGTCTGTCCCTATGGATTTTTCCATAGTTGATTTAATGACTTGTTCATCATTTCTATCCCCACTGTAGGTGGTTTTGTGAAGCTTCTGTTCTAAATTTTCTACTCTAAGCTTCCAGCACCAGGGTGTAGCCCAACACAGAACACATGTGATGCTCCTGTCCTCCATTGGACCTTGTAGACTTACCCTTTAAACATTGCCTAACTACTAATTCTCCTTTCTGGCACTGGTTCCTTATAAACAAGTCTCTAATAAAGCCTCTCCTGGTTCAACTACACCCACTGCTCTCCGGTGAGTTCTTTCTCTAGAAGGCAAAGGACCCATTCTTTTGGGTGGTGGCCTATAACAGAAATGTAATTGAAACTAGCTTAAAATGTGGTGGCTTAATTTGAAGCAAACATGTATTTAGTAATAATGAAAGGTGCAATACTTTAATTTTACTCATGCTTACTAGTAAGAATTAGCTCATACTAACTAACAAGAATAAAAATTGGCCTGGTATCATGAGGTGTTGTGACTATTATCAAGAAATAATAGGCCCAAGGTTTGTATTAAACTTAAGTCACCACAACAAGTTTTGACCCAGAAATGTTAGCATGGAGTTCCCTGGTCAAGTAGAAGAAGCATCCCCAGACAGAGAGAGAGGGTCAGGACTCCAGAGGAGACTGTGCTGTTCCAATTGCTTTTACCAGGCTGTTGGACTGGAGAA
Organism: Talpa europaea; assembly: GCF_964194135.1. NCBI lineage: Eukaryota > Metazoa > Chordata > Mammalia > Eulipotyphla > Talpidae > Talpa > Talpa europaea. The sequence continues at coordinate 42,902,405 of NC_140079.1, read as the reverse complement.
TAAAATGTAGTCTTTTACTGTTAGGTAAAAATTTCTGGTTACAATTTCATAAAAATGTAGGATATTTTTAACCAAGAAGATTAAATGTCTATACACTGAAAACCCTAAGACATTGATTGAAACGTGAAGAAATGGAAAGTCATTCAGCACCATGAATTGGAAAAATAAATAGTGCTGTAATTTTCATACTGTGCAAAGTGCTCTATAGATTCAAAGCAATCCCTATCAAAAATTCTAATTACCTATTTAAAGAAAAGAAATTTTATCAAAAATTTTCCATTTAGGGCCTCCCCGGTGGCACAGCGGTTGAGCACTGGGTTGCAAAGCTGCCCGCAGGGTCAGCCATGCAACTCATCTAAACTTCACTGGTCTTTTAATCTGTTGGTGGCTCAACCACTATGACTACTCTAGGGCAGGCTTGGTTGAGACAACTGGGCTCTGATCCATATGACTGGTTTTACCCCAGGAGTAAATGCTGCATTCTACTTCGAAGCACAGAAAATGATTAAAAAACCTAATAAGATAGGGACTCCCCGGTGGCGCAGAGGAAGAGCGCTGGGTTGCGAAGCTGCCCGCGGCCTCTGCGGCGCCAGTTCAATCCCCGCATGCTCCCCAGCCACTGCAAGAAGGTCCCACATGGCACGCAGACCTCTCCTGCTTCCCGCTGCTCCCCTCAGCAGTGTACATCAGTCTGCCTGCTCTGCTCCCCACTCTGGCTATGGTTAATTCTCTCACCCTCCTGCACTTCTGACTGTACCCAGTGCTTGTATAAATAAATAAAAATAAATCTTAAAAAATTCCATTTAAATGTTTAAATTTTTATTTAAAAAAGAAACTTTTTTAACTGACATGACATGTTCATATTTACAATGACATACATGATTTAAGAGGAATATGTTCAGACATCCTTTGATGTATGTCACCAAAACACACTCACCACCAAAGCACTCATAGTCTTTACCATAGACCATTGGGCCCCCTGCCATCTTTCATTCCACTCCAACTTCCCTCCTAATTGCATTTTTCAAGGAATTTTTTTAAATCCTAAAATTTCTATGGAAACAAAAAATACTCCAGGATTCTTTAGAAAAAAAGAATAGCACCACACTTTTAGATTTCAAACTGTATTGCAAAGGTATCTTAGTCAAAACAAAATAATATTAGCATAAAAACATAGAAATCAATCACTGAGACAGAATTAAAAACCCAGAAATAAATCCACATATTTATAATTAATTTATGACAAAAATCAGTAAGGACATTCAGAGGAGAGTGTAGTTTCCTCAATAAATAGCATTAGGAAAACTGAGCAGCACATGCAAAAAGAGAGAGATATCCTAGTATCGTATAAATGCAAAAATCACCTTAAAATGGATTAAGGACACCATAATATCTGAACAATCAATTTCCTACAGAATAATAGGTAGTAAGCTTGTAGCTATTGGTTTTGACAATGATTTATTTGGAACATCAAACTTAAAAGTGTCTGAGCAGCAAAGGAAACTATCATCAAATTAAGAAGGCAGTCTATGCAATTGGATGAAATATTTACAAAAGACATCTAATGAAGGGTTACATTCAAAATATATAAAAAACTTAAGTGACTCAATATATTTTTGATATTATATATTTGCTATTGGGTTGTATGAGTTCTTTAAATATACATGATATGTACAGACGTCATATATTTGATATATACATATGATATATACATACTTATATAACTGTTGCATTTAAGAACTTTATGAAAAAATATTTTGAGTACCATGAATAATTGAGTCTTGTCAGAGAATCATTTCCTCGGATAGAGAAACATACAAGGTGATGTGTGCTGGCCAGTTCCTGCATCCTTCACTTCCAATGTGGGCAGACATTTCCATACCCATGCCAATGAGGCCATTCTCAATCATCTTTGCCTATGATTTTTGACAGAGGTGTCATTCCCTTTATTATGGAACTATTGTTAATTCATCAACATAGAAGCCATGATTAAAATATGCCCGTGAGCCTATGTTATTTTAATAAATCCTAAGATGTCAATGAAAAATATTCAACTTTTTCTTTAACATTTTGGATGAAGAAACACACTTCAGAAATGCAAGGAGGGATCACTATGGATACCACTGTATGCTAGAGACCACACAGGACCTCCTTCTGGGAGGAAGGGAAACAATAGACTAGATGACAAGAGGCTATCTCCCAAGGGAGAGGGGGCCCAATGGACCATGGTAGAAGACTATGGGTGCCTTGGTGCTGGGTGTGGTATGATAACATACACATGAAGAGTTGGGATCATATTTTTCTGAAGCATATATAGTCTTGTAGACCAATGCTACCTTAATATAAGTAAATAAATAAGCAGCATATCTCCCAGGGGTCAAAACAGCATATGTGTATTGTTTTTCCCTCTTATCCCAAGAAAATTGAATTTCTCTGGAATTAGAGAGACAAAAGAAAACCTCATTAAGGAGGGTCATGGGAATCCAGCCTCTAAAGTCAGAGAAACTGGGCCTCCCCAGTGGTGCAGCGGGTTGAACACAGCTCTGTGAAGCTGTCCGCAGCTTCTGCAGCATGGGTTCAATTCCTGGCAAGCCAGGGAGATTCCCACATGGCATGGCAGACCTCTCCTGTTGGACCCACTGCTACCCTCAAAATTGCTCTCTGTCTGTCTGCTTGTTCTTCTCCCCACTCTGTCTCTGGTGAATCCGCTCACCCTCCCACATCTCTGGCCTATACCCCAGCTATTGTATAAATAATAAATAAATCTTTAAAAAAATAAATTCACATAAACTATGTTCCCACTGTGTCCTCTTAAGTCTGCTTTACCAATTTCAGGTGATGAGAAAGCACAACAGTCCAGGGGTCATGAGTGAACCCATCTGCCTGGACTTCCTGAAGACAGAACTTCCAACTTCACCTATCAGCCATGAAAGAATCTGGGTTAGTGAGTTCAGACTCTTCCCAAACAACTTCTAGGTGAGCACAGCATCTTCACAGGTGCTGGGGGATGTGGAATGGTACAAGGGATTATTTCTTGGCATTAACTTTGGTGGAGTAAATATAGAGAGCTACAGAAGGGAAATGTAATGATACAAAACCTTTCAAATTAGCATCTGTGATTCTGATGGGAGATTCTAAATATACTTAGATACCTTGTACTTTTTTTTTCAATTTTTCTCCTCGGGTTTTGGCTGTCAATTATGGGGCTTCCCTCCATCCATCAGCAACATTCCCTTACTGCTTCTAACTCTTTCCCACTGATGAAAATATTTAACATCCCATAAAAAAGTAATATTTACTATTTAATGCTGGTAGGCAGTACATTTCTCTGTTGAAGAAAAGAGTAAGATGTTCCATATTTTCTCAAGGGACACACAGTTTAAACCATGGAAAGGGTCATGGAAATAGAGACAAGTTCCTGATATGGCACTGAAATCCTGTTGATGTGCATCCAAAAGATGTTGACTTAATTTGGGGAGATTAGATGAAAGCTTTGTAGGCAAGCTTAAAACAGTAATCAAGGACTGATACTTGAAGTAGCTGTGGAAATCTTCCTGTGAATAAAGGGTAAGAGCCAACAGAGAAATAAATGTAAGGACTTATTAAGGTATAGAGTATGTGTATTTATTAAGGATAAAGTAAGGTGTGCATAGGAAATGACAAGAAGTTCTTGCTATGAGATCAATAATGGGGGCAGGGTGTAAAAAGTTGAACAGGAGTTGGACCAGGGAGGCAACAGGCAGAGAACAGAGATGTATGTCTTGGTTAATGCATTGCTACTTAATTCTGCAATTAGTGGAGTTAGTGTAGGATGCTTAGCAAATGGGACCCAAGATCAGATCCACTGAAAAATCACCCATCTCATTGTGACCAACAGAGTGTTGTCTGTGTCCATGCCCTATAGAGAGGAGTAGCAGATCACAGTCTCGGTTGGTGGGAGATGAGGAATGACTCTACGAGCTGTGGAGACTTGTATGCAAAAATTCACTGATAAATGCTAGGCACAGGTGAGCATTTTATTCTCATTATTTTATTTAATTATTGTGATAAATCAATATATTTGATGTTGTAATTCCTATTTTATGGATAAAGAGTATGAGACTTACAGCTATGATTTTCATGTCCAAGGCATGCAATGAATTTGGAGTTAATTTCAGGCCTTGATATTTTCAAGGTGTTTATTCTTTCTAATATTTTTCAGATACAATAAAGATAACAATAAATCATGAAAACAAATTTTAAGAATAAACTTTACAAAATCTCTCAGAAGGTGCAAAGTTTCCATAAAGTCCATACCCAACTTACCCTATTGATTGTCTCTCAGCCAGAATACACATTACATTTATCATCATTTCTCCTTGGGATCCCCTAGGCTGTCGCAGTTAATTATAATTTCCTTGTTTCAATGAGCTTGAATGGTTTGAGAACTGGTCAGGTATTTTTCTAAAATATCCATGAATTTGCTTTTTCCCAAGGCTTTCCTCATAGTTTACTGAAATTATGGCTTTAGGGAAGAAGACAATAAATTGCTAAAGTATTGTATCCTGCCTTATAAATGGGAGCATGCTATCAATAGGACTTACTGCTATTCATTGTAACATTGATTACCTCCCTGAATATGTCAGAATCCTTCATGATGAAGCAAAAATATATTATTGAGCAAATGAATATAATAAAGATTCCAGCAGACCTTCAAGCCCAGTTGCAATGAACACCCCAACGCAGGCATAATCTACAAGTTTGCTTACTTACAGCTCCTTCCCTTTCAAGATTCATGACTAGGGCCTCAGCACTCTTATCTACAAGGTCAGGCAGCTGGCCAAGCTGTTGTCTCTCTCCAAGGCCATCCCCGAATGCTTGCATCTTTCCCCCCTTGCCTTTCTTCCCTTGTCTGGGGACTTTGCAGCAAATGGTTGTGTCTGCTGAAAAATGATGTTATCAATGTAACAGCTATGAAGACAGTTATGTATAAAAGGAACCCTTGGTCTTTAAACTGGTGCTCAGACCTTCCAGGGCTTAACTAGGTCTGGGACCTCATGCATGAGTAATAAAGTTTCTCCTGACCTCACCATTCCTGAAGTACCGCTTGTTCTTCCACTGCCTGGGTAAAAGGCTAGAATTCATTTCTACAACAATGGTATTGCTACTTAATTCTGCAATTATTATTCAAACTGTCCTTTGTAAGGAAGTTATCATGTAAACCCACACTTCAAGAAAAGGCAATTAGGGGGCCTCCCCGGTGGCGCAGCGCTTGAGCGCTGGGTTGCAAAGCTGCCCGCAGCCTCCGCAGCACCAGTTTGATCCCCGGCTGCTCCCCGGCCACTGGAGGAGGGTCCCAAATGGCGCGCAGACCTCTCCTGCCGCCCGCTGCTCCCCTCAGCAGTGTACTTCGATCCTTCTGCCTGCTCTGCTCCCCGCTCTGGCTCTGGTGAATTCTCTCACCCTCCCACGCTTCTGACTGTACCCAGTGCTTGTATAAATAATAAATAAATAAATCTTTAAAAAAAAGGCAATTAGGGCCTCCCTGGTGGCGCAAGGGGTTAAGAAGCAACCTATGAAGCTGACTGCAGACACTGCAGCATGAGTTAGATTCCCGGCTGGCCAGGGAGCAACCCACATGGCACAGCAGACCTCTCCTGTCTCATTCGCTGCTCCTCTCAGCAGTGTATTTCAGTCAATCTGCCTGTTCTGTTCCCCACTCTGTCCCTGGTGAACGCTTTCACCACCCCCCCACACCTCTGGCCTGTAGCCCAGTTCTTGTATGCATAAATAAAATAAATCTTTAAAAGAAAAAAAAAAAGAAAAGGCAATTATTTCCCATCTCTTTGAGAATGAAATCTACATAAATGATAGGATCTTAGCCTGAGAGATTTGTCTCTATTTTTATGCATTTTGATTACTTAACATTTACTTTTTAATAAGTTAATTGATTTACTATCGCTTTTTTATATAATCATGGGATCGTAGATATTTTAATATCTTTTTATACTCTAACACCACTTTATTTTGCTGCTCAAGTGTTCTGACAGATACCTTCTATGTCCCTTTGGTCTATTTCTATCATGCAGGGTTGTGTGTTTGCTGTTTCTGGCACAGCAAGATGTCCCAGGCTCATTTGATATATCTCCTGGTCCAGACCTAGAGTGGTTAAACAATGGTTCTTTAATACTCCACATCTGCATTGAACTGCATTGTTTTACACAATAAAATAATTACTAATTATTGTTCATTTATTTACTGATATTTCACCTCACTAGATACTTAACTAGTAAGAAAATTGATAAGGGTTAGGATTTTGAAAATTAATTTCATTGCATTTCCCAGTGGATTAAGCAATACTTGGAAAAAGTAAACATTTAAGACAATTTACAGAACAAGAAAAACAAAAAAAAATACGTAAAATAAAATTTTAAAAAATAAATGAAATTGAATAATGAAAAAAAAGCATACACACAGAGAAGATTGTGCCTTTGAAAAATGTTTGGATTAGATACAAGGATATCATTTTCAACAGCTAGAGGATTTGTAACATTTATAATTCAGAAATTTTTGAGTTGCAGACACTAGTTCCATAGATAATCCAAAGTGGTATTAATATTTTTAAAAATAAAATAAGCTCATTTGTGTTAACTCAATGATCAATGTCTGTGTCTAAATTTACATTATCATAGTGTCCATTCCAGCGGTTTCATCAGCTACATGGAATCTGGAAACCAAACTCGTATATCAGAATTTATCCTACTAGGACTTTCAGAAGAAGCAGTGTTGCAGTCTCTCCTATTTTGGTTGTTTCTGTCTATGTACCTGATTACCTTCATTGGAAATCTTCTCATCATCCTGGCCATAATCACTGACTCCCACCTCCACACCCCTATGTACTTCTTTCTCTCCAACCTGTCTTTTACTGACATCTGTTTCATCTCTACCACTGTCCCAAAGATGCTGTTGAACATGCAGATGCAGAGCAAAGTCATTACCTATGAAGGCTGCCTCAGCCAGATGATGTTTTCCGTGCTTTTTAGAGGCGTTGACAACTTTATCTTGACAGTGATGGCCTATAATCGGTTTGTAGCCATCTGCCACCCCCTGCACTACATGGTCATCATGAACCCCAAGTTCTGTGGTGCCCTGCTCCTTGCCTCCTGGTTACTGAATGTTCTGGATTCTCTATTACACGGTTTAATGGCTTTGCAGCTGTCTTTTTGTACACAACTTGAAATCCATCACTTTTTCTGTGAACTTAATCAGGTGATCCAACTTGCTTGTTCAGACACCTTCGTTAATGAGCTACTTGTGTATTTTGCAACAGGACTTCTGGGTATCATCCCTCTCACTGGTATTCTTTTTTCTTACTCTAAGATTGTAACCTCTGTTTTGAGAATCTCATCAGCTAGTGGCAAGTATAAAGCCTTTTCCACTTGTGGGTCTCACCTCTCAGTTGTCTCCTTGTTCTATGGCACGGGACTTGGAGTGTATCTCAGTTCTGCTGTTACTGAAAACTCCAGGGACACTGCAATAGCATCAGTGATGTACACCGTGGTCACACCCATGATGAACCCCTTCATCTACAGTCTGAGGAACAAGGACATAAAGCAGGCCCTTGTTAAACTCTTCAGATGGGAAACAGCCCTGACATGATAGGATCACTGCCTTAGGATTCCATGCTTAGAAGCAGCAGGGTTCAAAGAACTTCAAGAATGAAATCATGAGCTTTATCAGAAAATGCATAGATAATATGGCATTTACCTTGTATATGTAGTTTGCTCTCTTATTTTTTAATACATGATAAAAAAATTTTGTATTTCCCTAATAATTTTAGCTTATATTCAATACAGAATAAAAATAATTTGTCATGTGAATTGTATTCAGTAAAATATTTAATACAGGAAAATGGGGTACTTATAAAATTATTAGGAGAAATGCAGTAATAAAGATGTAATGAAATGATTTCCAGACAAAAAGAACCTGTTCCTGGATTATACAGAAATAAAGCATCAAAGTCTATGTGTGCACCAAGGTTTATGGTAAACCACTTAAAAAAAAAATATATATATATGGAACTGGAATTGCCATCAGATTAAATTTACATTAATCCATATCCATACATCAATACAAAGTATCTCTTTTATGTGATAAAATTCATTATCTCTGTTGCAGCATTCGAGCTATTATGAAAACCTATGATTCCTCAAGATATGCATTTTTGCTTTCTTTTAATCTTTTAATCACCAGAACACATTCAGACTTCCCTCAGCATTTTGTATCCTGATTCAATATATTCACTGATCATAAATCTGCACTTTACAATAGAAAATGAAATTCATTTTGAACTGAACCCTATGGAATTCAAAATTCAATCAACTATCTAAAGAAAGATTTTAAATGTCTTCCTTTCGTCTAGCTGGATGGAATCCAGAGTTTCTGATAATGTGTCTTTTCAGTATATTTGGTTTACTCTAAAATTCTTTTCCTTATTCCATGGAGGAGGAATAGTAGAATTTACTCTCACTCATATTTTTCCAGTTTTGTTTTTACAATAGAAACAAACATCTTGCTGCTCTGTGGTCTATTCTGGATTTCTATTTCTTCCCTATTCGGGTGAAAGTACAATTATTTTTTTTTCCATTTCTTTGAATAATGTCATTTAAATTTTTATTGGAATAGTGTTGTATCTGTAAATTGCTTTAGGTAGGATGGCCATTTTGATAATGTTAATTCTTCCAATCCATGAGCAGGGGATGTCTTTCCACTTCTTTGTGTCTTCTCCTATTTCTTTTAACAGTGTTTTATAGTTTTCTATGTATAGGTCCTTTACCTCTTTTGTTAGGTTTATTCTCAAGTATTTGATTTTTTTTTTGTTTCAATAATAAAAGGGATGGTTTTCTTAATTTCTTCTTCAGAGTTATTGTTTGTGTATAGGAAGGCCACTGATTTCTGTGTGCTGATTTTCTATCCTGCATTTCTTTTTTTTTAATGAACTTGTAACTTTATATTTTTTATTTTATATATTTTACATCATTTTTCATTTTTGCACAATATGCACTTTCATCTTGGCTATAGGCCCCATACAATTCCCACCCTCCTTGCCTTGATCCTACTCCCTCCTCCCCCCTGTAGTGTGTCTTTGGTTTATAGTTGCTTGTTGATTTTGATGATGATTTACTTTATTATGATTAGTCTTTTACTGAACATGTCCATAAAATGTTTTTATTATCTTCTAAAACTGCAATGTTTGTTGTAACTTCTCTTTGAATTCTCATTATATTTCTTTGAGTTTTCTCATTTATTTTCTTAGTGAACCTAGCTAGAGGTTTGTCTACTGTGTTTTGTTTTGTTTTTTTGAAGAAGAGCTTTTTGTTTCATTGATCATTTTCCAGTCTTTTGTATTTCATTTTCATTTCCTTTCTTTTGCTGGCTTTGGTTTTATTTGTCTTTTTTCTTGTTGCTTCAAGTGAGACAAAATGTTATAAATTTGAGCTCTTTCTTTTTTCTTGTTGTGGGCTTTCTTGTAATGCTTTGCAGTGTTTGATAAGTTCTAGAATGCTGTGCCCTTGCTGTCATTTTTCTTGATGTATTTTTTAATATCTTATTTAATTTCCTCTTACACACTTATAACACAGTTATTGCATTATTTTTTATTTAAAAAACTTGATTTTCCTCATGTTAATTAAATGACCACCAACTTTATTGCATTTGCCATCTCAATTCCCTTTTGTTCTGTAAGCTTACATATCCAATATTTCTCAAGATTTTGGATGTGGAGATAATTTGAGAGCTCTAATTCAGCCAGTACAGTCTTCTCAAGAAGTGCATTATTGATGACCCCAAACCCAGTAACAGGACACTGGTCCAGCATGGGGAGTGGGAAATTGTCAGAAAAATACCCAACAAAATTTGCATCAGGTAATAACAGCCCCAGACCTGCCATTAAGACACTGGCCCAACATGGCTATCAGGTAAAACCACAGTGACGTCCCTTCCTAGCTCCAGTGGCCCTCAGACCCACTGGTAAGACATTGTCCCAGCATGGGTGTGGAGAAAGCCTTGGTGAAGTCTACATGAGGCACCAGCACCACATATTACACTGAAAATACCCCAACCAGTTCAGGAAGTCGATCAAGCTCCATGAAAGACCCACAAGGCACCAGCGGCCCTCACACAACTGGTTAGACATTGGCCTCCTGCAAGAGGCAGACCAAACTTAGCAGAAGTCCTACCCAAAGCAAAATGGCCCTAAAAGTAAATAATATGGAGACAAAGAAAACCCACAATAAGTGGTCAAATGATTCATTGGGGGAATACACAAAAGAGAAAGAACAAATCTCTAGAACCCAATTACAAACACGTGGAAGATCTATTATTCTTACCAAATACATGGTTCAAACTTTCCATCAAAAAAGAAATTTGAAGAAAACGGAGGAAATGCTGAGGGATACAATGATACAAAGATATACAAGATAATTTATAAAAAAACAAATGAAGGCCCTTAGAAACAAAAATCAATGATCAGAAGATCAAAATTGGAGTTCCAGGATGTAAAAAGATCAATAGAAAAGATAAAAAAATATTGGAGAAAAATATGGAAATAAACAGACATATTAGAAACTTGAATTATTGAACATGAACATGCACATGCATAAAAAAATCAAGGTAGAAGGAGAAAAAGGCAATGAAATTTATAAAAACGAAAAGACAGCGAGAACTATCAGACTCCATGAAGAAAGGTAATATAAGAATAATTAGTATCTTAGAGAAGCAAGAGTGAGAAAAGGAAACAGAGAACTTATTTAAAGAAAAAAAAAAGAGGGGATACTTCCTGAACATAGAGAAGGAACTAAATATATAAATTGATGAAATAAAAAATAACACCAGGATACCTAAACAAAATAAGACCTATACCAAGCATACTGTAATGAAAAATCCAGGAGTTCAACTGAAGGCAGAATATTGAAGTTGCAAGATGGGAGAAGCAGATAGTGTATAAAGAAGCCCCAGAAAGCATAATATTAGACTTTTCTGAAGAAACAATATGGGAAAAGAAAGATGGAATGACATGCTCCATAAACTTAGATATCTGCCAAATATAATCAATGCTGTAAAAAAAGAAAGAGTTCAAGTGAACGATTTTATGTGTCACCAATGACCTAGGAAAACCACATTTCAGCAAAAGAAAGGAAATAAAAACATTTAGACAGAGAAAAACTGAATAAAAGTCAAAAATAACCAGTCATAAAGATCTATGAAGCTAAAAGCTAGTACTTTTTTTTAATTGGAATACTCAGATTTATTAATATTCTTTTTTTTATAATAAATTTTATTTTTATATCCCCCATACAATTTCAACCCCCCATTTTGACCCCAATCCCTCCCCTCCCTCCACCCACCCCCCCAAAAGTGTCTCTGGTTCGTAGATTTTTGTTGATTTTGATTTTCACTTTCTTATAGTTATTCATTTTCCTGGTCCCTTATTTAAGTTTTCTAGATTCCTGCTATGAGTGAGACCATCCGGTATTTTTCTTTTTCTTTCTGGCTTATTTCGTTGAGCATGATCCCTTCCAGCGCCAGCCATGTTGCTTCAAATTGCATGTGTTTATCTTTTTTGAATGCTGAGTAATATTCCATGGTATATATGTACCATATCTTCTTGATCCAGTCATCTATTTTTGGGCATTTGGGCTGTTTCCAAAGCTTAGCTATTGTAAACAGTGCTGCTATAAACATAGGGGTGCAGGTGTTCTTTGGAATTGATGTTTCTGTGTCCTTTGGGTAAATACCTAGGAGTGGAATTGCTGGATCATATGGAAACTCTATATTTAGTAGGTCAAGAAATCTCCACACAGCTCTCCATAGTGGTTGACCAGTTTGCACTCACAAAACAGTGCAGGAGAGTTCCTTTTTCTCCACACCCTCGCCAACATTTGTTGTTGCTAGTTTTTTTAATATGTGCCATTCTCACTGGTGTAAGATGGTATCTCATGGTAGTTTTGATTTGCATTTCCCTGATGACAAGTGATGTTGAACATTTTTTCATATGCCTGTTGGCCATTTGCATTTCCTCTTCAGAGAAGTTTTTTTTTTTTTTTTTTTTTTTTTTTTAGCTTTTCTTCCCATTTTTTGACTGGATTATTTTCTTTGCTGTTGTTGAGTCTCATCAGCTCTTTGCAGATTTTTGTGATCAATCATTTATCATTAGTGTTGTGTGCAAAATTGTTCTCCCAGTTGGTGGGGTTTCTCTTTGTTTTTGTTATTATCTCTTTTGCTGTGCAGAAGCTCTTTAATTTCATGTAGTCCCAGCTGTTTATCTTTGCCTTCACTATCACTGCTTTGGGTGATGTGTCTGTAAAGATGTCTTTGATGTGCAAATCACGTAGTGTTTCACCTATATTTCCTTCTTTGTATTTTATGGTTTCAGGTTTTATGTCTAGTTCTTTAATCCATTTTGAGTTGGTTTTTGTGTATGGTGTGAGGTAGTAGTCAAGCTTCATTCTTTTGCATGTAGCAACCCAGTTTTCCCAGCACCATTTATTGAACAGACTTTCTTTGCTCCAATGCATATTCTTTGCTCCTTTGTCAAATATTAGTTGACCATAAGTCTGTGGGTTTATTTCCGGATTTTCTATTTGATTCCATTGGTCTGTGTGTCTGTTCTTATTCCAATATCATGCAGTTTTGATGATTATGGCTTTGTAGTATAGCCTGAAAACTGGGAGTGTGATGCCTCCATTCCCTTCTTTTTTTTTCAGGAGAGCTTTGGATATTTGGGGATTTTGGTGATTCCCTATGAATTTCATCAATAATTGTTCTATTTCTTTGAAGAATAACATTGAAATTTTGATTGGAATAGCATTGAATGGTATATTGCTTTTGGTAGGATGGCCATTTTAATAATGTTTATTCTTCCAATCCATGAGCAGGGGATGTCTTTCCATTTCTTTGTATCTTCTTCTATTTAATTTTTTTTGTATAAATTTTATTGTTATATTCCCCATACAATTGCAGCCCCCCCATTCTGACCCCAATCCCTCCCCTACCGCCCCGCCCCCCTAAAAGTGTCTCTGGTTCATAGTTTTTCGTTGATTTTGATTTTCATTTTCTTACAGTTATTCATTTTCCTGGTCCCTTATTTAAGTTTTCTAGATTCCTGCTATGAGTGAGACCATCCGGTATTTTTCTTTTTCTTTTTGGCTTATTTCGCTGAGCATGATCCCTTCCAGCGCCATCCATGTTGCTGCAAATTGCATGTGTTTATCTTTTTTGAATGCTGAGTAATATTCCATGGTATATATGTACCACATCTTCTTGATCCAGTCATCTATTTTTGGGCATTTGGGTTGTTTCCAAAGCTTAGCTATTGTAAACAGTGCTGCTATAAACATAGGGGTGCAGGTGTTCTTTGGAATTGATGTTTCTGTGTCCTTTGGGTAAATACCTAGGAGTGGAATTGCTGGATCATATGGAAGCTCTATGTTTAGTAGGTCCAGAAATCTCCACACAGCTCTCCATCGTGGTTGGACAGGTTTGCACTCCCACCAACAGTGCAGAAGAGTTCCTTTTTCTCCACACCCTCGCCAGCATTTGTTGATGCTAGTTTTTTTAATATGTGCCATTCTCACTGGTGTAAGATGGTATCTCATGGTAGTCTTGATTTGCATTTCCCTGATGGCAAGTGATGTTGAACATTTTTTCATATGCCTGTTTGCCATTTGCATTTCCTCTTCAGAGAAGTTTCTTTTTAGCTCTTCTGCCCATTTTTTCACTGGATTATTTTCTTTGTTGTTGTTGAGTCTCATCAGCTCTTTGCAGATTTTTGTGATCAGTCCTTTATCATTAGTGTTGGGTGCAAAAATGTTCTCCCAGTTGGTGGGGTTTCTCTTTCTTTTTGTTATTGTCTCTTTTGCTGTGCAGAAGCTCTTTAATTTGATGTTGTCCCAGCTGTTTATCTTTGCCTTCACTATCACTGCTTTGGGTGATGTGTCTGTAAAGATGTCTTTGATGTGCAGATCACGTAGTGTTTCGCCTATATTTCCTTCTATATATTTTATGGTTTCAGGTCTTATGTCTAGTTCTTTAATCCATTTTGAGTTGATTTTTGTGTATGGTGTGAGGTAGTGGTCAAGCTTCATTCTTTTGCATGTAGCGACCCAGTTTTCCCAGCACCATTTATTGAACAAACTTTCTTTGCTCCAATGCATAGTCTTTGCTCCTTTGTCAAAGATTAGTTGACCATAAATCTGTGGGTTTATTTCTGGATTTTCTATTTGATTCCATTGGTCTGTATGTCTGTTCTTGTTCCAATACCATGCAGTTTTGATGATTATGGCTTTGTAGTATAGTTTGAAGTCTGGGAGTGTAATGCCTCCATTCCCTTCTTTTTTTTTTCAGGAGAGCTTTGGATATTCGGGGTTTTTTGTGATTCCATATGAATTTCATCAATAATTGTTCTATTTCTTTGAAGAATGACATTGAAATTTTGATTGGAATAGCATTGAATCTGTATATTGCTTTTGGAAGTATGGCCATTTTAATAATTTTTATTCTTCCAATCCACAAGCAGGGGATGTCTTTCCATTTCTTTGTGTCTTCTTCTATTTCTTTAAACAGTGTTTTATAGTTTTCTTTGTATAGGTCCTTTACCTCTTTTGTTAGATTTATTCCCAAATATTTGATTTTTTTTGTTTCAATAACAAAAGGGATGGTTTTTTTGATTTCTTCTTCTTCAGATTTAGTGTTTGTGTATAGGAAGGCTACTGACTTTTGCATGTTGATTTTGTATCCTGCCACTTTACTGAACTGATTGATGAGTTGAATTAGCTTTTCTGTGGAGTTTTTGGGGTTCTCTATGTATAATATCATATCGTCTGCAAATAGTGATAGTTTGACTTCTTCTTTTCCTATTTGGATTCCTTGGATGTCTTTCTCTTGTCTTATTGCCCTGGCTAGGACTTCCAGTATTATATTGAAAAGCAGTGGTGAGAGTGGACATCCTTGTCTTGTTCCAGATCTTAATGGAATTGCTTTCAGCTTTTCACCATTGAGAATGATACTGGCTGTTGGCTTGTCGTATATGGCCTTTATGATGTTGAGGTATGTTCCTTGTATCCCAAGAATTTCAAGGGCTTTTATCATGAATGTGTGTTGCACTTTGTCGAAAGCTTTCTCAGCATCTATTGATATTATCATATGGTTTTTATATTTCTTTTTGTTGATGTGTTGGATAACGTTGATTGATTTTCGGATGTTAAACCATCCTTGTGCCACTGGAATGAATCCTACTTGGTCGTGGTGAATTATCTTATGGATACATTGTTGGATTCTGATGGCTAAAATTTTATTGAGGATTTTTGCATCAGTGTTCATTAGGGAGATTGGCCTGTAGTTTTCCTTTTTTGTGTTGTCCTTGTTCGGTTTTGGTATTAGTGTAATGTTGGCTTCATAGAACGTGTTTGGTATTGGCCCTTCCTTCTCAATTTTTTGGAAGAGTTTGTGAAGGATAGGCACTAATTCGTCTCTGAATGTTTGGTAGAATTCATTTGTAAATCCATCAGGTCCTGGGCTTTTGTTTTTGGGGAGGTTTTTGATTACCATTTCAATTTCGCTAATTGTAATTGGTCTGTTTAGGTGTTCTATTTCTTCTTTATCTAGCTTTGGGTGATTGTAGAGTTGTAGGAATTTGTCCATCTCCTCTAGATTGTTAAACTTGTTTCCATATAACTGTTCATAGTAGTTTCTGATTATTCTTTTGATTTCTGCTGTGTCCGTTGTGATTTCTCCTCTTTCATTGATGATCCTGTTTATTTGTGCTTTCTCCCTTTTTTCCTTTGTGAGCCTGGCTAGGGGTTTGTCTATTTTATTGATTTTTTCAAAGAACCAGCTCTTGGTTTCAATGATCTTTTGGATTGTTTTTTTTAGTTTCAATTTCATTTATTTCTGCTTTGGTTTTTATTATTTCTTTTCTTCTACTGGTTTTGGGGTTTTTTTGTTGTTCTTTTTCTAGATCTTTGAGCTTCGAGATTAGGTTGTTTCTTTGCGTTCTTTCTTGTTTCTTGATGTGAGCTTCTATTGGTATATATTTTCCTCTTATTACTGCTTTTGCTGCATCCCATACATTTAGGATATTGGTGTCCTCCTTGTCGTTCAATTCAAAAAATTTTTTAATTCCTTCTTTGATCTCCTCATTAGTCCAGTGGTCTTCCAGTAGTGTGGTTTTTAATCTCCATGAGGTAGGAAAGTTCCTTGCCTTCTTTTTATGGTTTATTTCTAGTTTGATGCCTTCATGGTCAGAAAAGATGGTTGATATGATTTCAATCTTGGTGTATCTGTTGATGTTTGTCTTGTGCCCCAGTATGTGATCGATCCTGGAGAATGATCCGTGTGCGCTTGAGAAAAATGTGTACTCCGTTTTTTTGGGGTTTAGTGTTCTATAGATGTCTGTTAAGCCCAATTGCTCTAGGTCCTTATTTAGAGCTTTGGTTTCTTTACTTATTTTTTGTCTTGTTGATCTATCCATTGTTGATAGTGGTGTGTTGAAGTCTCCCACTACGTATGTGTTTTCTCTGATGTCTGTTTTCAGAGAGGACAACAGTTGTCTGATATATTTTGGTGCTCCTTCGTTTGGTGAGTATATGTTAATGAGTGTTATTTCTTCTTGAAGTATTGTCCCCTTGATCATAATGTAGTGATCATTGGGGTCTCTTTTTATCTTTTTGAGTTTGAAATCTGTTTTATCTGATATAAGTATAGCTTTTCCTGCTTTCTTTTTTGGTCCATTTGCTTGTAGGATTGTTTTCCATCCTTTAACTTTGAGGCTATTTTTATCTTTTGTAGCTAAATGTGTTTCCTGGAGACAGCAAAAGGTTGGGTTTTCTTTCTTAATCCAGGCTGCAACTCTGTGTCTTTTTATTGAAGAGTTTAGTCCATTTACATTTAGAGTTAATATTGATATGTTAACATCTGTATTTGCCATTGTGTTTGTCTTTCCTTTGATTTTATTTATTTATTCTTTTAATAACTTTTTTTTTTGGCCTTCTTTCATTGTTATTCGTCCCTCTGATGTTCTGGCTTTAGGACTCCTTGTAGTATTTTTTGGAGTGGGGGTTTAGTTGCAATGAAATTCCGGAGTTTCTGTTTGTCTGGGAAGGTCCATATTCTTTCTTCAAAGAGGAAGGAGAGCTTTGCGGGATAGAGTATTCTTGGTTGGCATCTGTTTTCTTGGAGTCTGTTGACTATGTCCCTCCACTCTCTCCTTGCCCGTAGTGTTTCTTCGGAGAAGTCTGATGTCAGCCTGATTGGCTTTCCTTTGAATGTTATCTGTTTCTTCCCTCTTGCCAGCTTCATTATTTTTTCCTTGTCCTGGATTCTTGGGAGCTTTACTATTATGTGTCTTGTTGTATTTTTTCTTTCGTCGTGGAAGTTTGGTGTTCTTCTTGCTTCTGGTATATCAATTTTCAGCTCCTTCTTCACATTTGGGAAGTTCTCTTCAATTATCTCTTTGAATAATTTCTCTGTTCCTACTTCTCTCTCCTCTCCTTCTGGTATTCCTATAACTCTTATATTTCCTTTCCTCATGGAGTCAGATAGTTCCCGAAGTCTTTCTTCATTCTTTTTCCTTCGTACTTCTCTTTCCTTTTCTGTTTTGGTTCTTTTTATTTCTGTGTCTTCAAGAGCACTTATTCGTTCTTCCATTTCATCAATTCTGCTTTCATTGCTTTTCCCAGAATTCTTTAGTTCTTCCACTAATTCTTTGATCTCCTGCATTTCTTTTACTTCCCTCTTTAGGGACTCAATTTCATTCTTCTGATTGTTGATTATTTTTCCCTTATCATTGTTTTCCTCTATGACTTCTGTCAGTTTTTTAATCACGGCATATTTAAATTCTCTTTCTGGAAGGCTCAGAAGTTCTTCCAAGTTACTGTCGTTGCAATCTGAGGGCTGGTTTTCTTTTTGTGGTGTGCTTTTTCTCTGGAGAGTTGCTAGGTTGCGTGTGGTTCTTCTCCTCCCTACTGTCTGTTTTCTAATTTGCCGTATGCGTTGGGACACTGTGTTGTTGGGACTGGCCGGCATCTTGGGTGGGCTTCTCTTCTCCCCTCTGGTTCCTCCAGGAGTCATCTGTCAGTTTCAAGCTGTTTTTATTGGAGAAAGGTCCCTATCCTAAAATGTCGATGTGGGGACACACTCCCCTGTGCGCCTGGTCTGCCCCAGCGGTGGGTTCCTGCTCCCCCTCTGGGCTTGGACTGCAGGCCAGAGGGGGTCTGGCATGGGCGAACTTCCCCCGCTCACCTCTGGCTCCTGAGGAAGCCTTCTGCAGGTAGTCTTTACTGAAGAAATGTCCCTGTTCTAAAATGGTGATGTGGGACACACTCCCTGCGCATCCGGTGTCAGGCACACTCTTCTGCGTGCCTGGTCTGCCCTGGCTGTGGGTGCTTGCTCTCCCTGTGGGCTCAGACTACTTGTTCGGAAGGGGCCGGGTGTGGGCTAACTCCCCAGCTGGCCACTAGCTCCTTCAGGAGCCTGTGCTGGCTACAAGTCGCTAGGTGGCGCCAAAGATCTCTCCTAGAGCCCTTGGGGAGCTGATTTTCCACCCCTTGGGACAGGGAGCAAAGCAGGGATGGTAGGGTACACCTCAACGGCTTTGGGGTGCTGTGTCTGCCTTGTGCCCCACCGTCGTGGGGAACCCACGCCCCTAATTTCGTGCCCCAGGTCTCAGTTCCAAAGCCCTCAGTTCCAGGACGCGGGCTGTAGCCCAGTTCAGTGGCGCCTTTTGCACCGCTCCCGTGCCTGGGCGCCTGGTTCCTGTTTACTCATGGAGGGACCTTCACCTCAGTGAGGACCTCCGCGCGTCTCCCCGCAAGCCTAGGTCGTCTCCCAAGCCTAGGTCGCAGGCGCGGGGACCTGGGCAGCCGCAATCCTGGTCTGCACTTGCTTTTCAAGCGCGCCGAGCAGGCCGCTATCCTCGCAAGCTTACTGGCAGCCCGGGCTGTGTGAGCGTCTCCCGGGGTCTTTGTTCTTCTCTAATGGCGCCCGGAGCCGTTCGCTCACCGCCAGGGCGAATCCTGCAGGGTTCGCCTCAGCTCCCGTTCAAGGGGTGTGGTGGCTGCAATAGTTCCTTTCCACTCACAGTCCTGCTTGCTGCGTCCTTTGTTCTTGTTGGCCGTTTTGGTTTGTTGTTTTCCTCCTCTCTACTGGTCGGAGAGTGCCGCCTCTGTGGGCGGGGGAGGGGAGCAGGGTTCTGCGCTTCCCTCCCTTGTAGTCCTCTTTTATGGCCACTTTCTTCTTCGGGTAGTTTGCTGGAGTCGTCCGTTTATCTTCCGTGTCCCAGTTCTCACTGGGACCTGCCGCTTTTCCTCCCTATTAACTTTTTTTAATGGGAGATCTTACTCGCAGCTTCTCCTCGCCGCCATGTTGCTCCGCCCCTCTTCCTTCTTCTATTTCTTTTAACAGTGTTTTATAGTTTTCTTTGTAAAGGCCCTTTACCTCTTTTGTTAGATTTATTCCCAAGTATTTGATTTTTTTTGTTTTGATAATAAAGGGGATGTTGTGTTTTTTTTTTCATTTCTTCTTCTTCAGATTTATTGTTAGTGTATAGGAAGGTTTCTGACTTTTGCATGTTGATTTTGTATCCTGCCACTTTGCTGAACTAATTGATGAGTTCAATTAGATTTTCTATGAAGTTTTTGGGGTTCTCTATGTATATTATCATATCAACTGCAAATAGTGATATTTTGACTTCTTCTTTTCCTATTTGTATTCCTTGGATGTCTTTCTCTTGTCTTATTGCTCTGGCTAGGACTTCCAGTATTATATTGAAAAACAGTGGTGAGAGTGGACATCCTTGTCTTGTTCCAGATCTTAATGGAAATGCTTTCAGCTTTTCACCATTGAGAATGATACTGGCTGTTGGCTTGTCGTATATGGCCTTTATGATGTTGAGGTATGTTCCTTGTATCCCAAGAATTTCAAGGGCTTTTATCATGAATGGGTGTTGCACTTTGTCGAAAGCTTTCTCGGCATCTATTGATATTATCATATGTTTTTTATATTTCTTTTTGTTGATGTGTTAGATAATGTTGATTGATTTTCGGATGTTGAACCATCCTTGTGTCCCTGGAATGAATCCTACTTGGTCGTGGTGAATTACCTTATGGATACACTGTTGGATTCTGATAGCTAAAATTTTATTGAGGATTTTTGCATCAGTGTTCATTAGGGAGATTGGCCTATAGTTTTCTTTTTTTGTGTTGTCCTTGTTCGGTTTTGGTATTAGTGTAATGTTGGCTTCATAGAACGTGTTAGGTATTATACCTTCCTTCTCAATTTTTTGGAAGAGTTTGTGAAGGATAGGCACCAATTTGTCTCTGAATGTTTGGTAGAATTCATCTGTAAATCCATCAGGTACTGAGCTTTTGTTTTTGGGGAGGTTTTTGATTACCATTTCAATTTCGCTAATTGTAATTGGTCTGTTTAGGTGTTCTATTTCTTCTTTATCTAGCTTTGGGTGATTGTAGAGTTGTAGGAATTTGTCCATCTCCTTTAGATTGTTGAACTTGTTTCCATATAACTGTCCATAGTAGTTATTAATTATTCTTTTGATTTCTGCTTTGTCCGTTGTGATTTCTCCTCTTTCATTTATTATCCTATTTATTTGTGCTTTCTCCCTTTTTGCCCTTGTGAGCCTGGCTAGGGGTTTATCTATTTTTTTTATTTTTTCGAAGAACCAGCTCTTGGTTTCATTGATCTTTTGGATTGTTTTCTTAGTTTCAATTTCATTTGTTTCTGCTTTGGTTTTTATTATTTCCTTTCTTCTACTGGTTTTGGGTTTTTTTGTTGTTGTTGTTCTTTTTCTAGATCTTTGAGCTTCAAGATTAGGTTGTTTCTTTGAGTTCTTTCTTGTTTCTTGATGTGAGCATCTATTGCTATATATTTTCTTCTTATTACTGCTTTTGCTGCATCCCATATATTTAGGAAATTGGTGCCCTCCTTGTAATTCAATTCAAAGAATTTTTTAATTTCTTCTTTTATCTCCTCGTTAGTCCAGTGGACTTCCAGTAGTGTGGTTTTCAATCTCCATGAGGTAGGAGAGTTCCTTGCCTTCTTTTTATGGTTTATTTCTAGTTTGATGCCTTCATGGTCAGAAAAGATGGTTGGTATGATTTCAATCTTGGTGTATCTGTTGATGTTTGTCTTGTGCCCCAGTATATGATCGATCCTAGAGAATGATCCGTGTGCACTTGAGAAAAATGTATACTCAGATTTTTTTGGGTTTAGTGTTCTATATATGTCTGTTAAGCCCAAGCACTCTAGATCCTTATTTAGAGCTTTAGTGTCTTTACTTATTTTTTGTCTTGTTGATCTATCCGTTGTTGATAGTGGTGTTTTGAAGTCTCCCACTACGTATGTGTTTTCTCTGATGTCTGTTTTCAGAGATGCCAATAGTTGTCTGACATATTTTGGTGCTCCTTCGTTTGGTGAATATATGTTAATGAGTGTAATTTCTTCTTGAAGTATTGTCCCCTTGATCTTTATGTAATGACCACTGGGGTCTCTTTTTATCTTTTTAAGTTTGAAATCTGTTTTATCTGATATGAGTATAGCTGTTCCTGCCTTCTTTTTTGGTCCATTTGCTTGTAGGATTGTTTTCCATCCTTTAACTTTGAGTCTATTTTTATCTTTTGTAGCTAAATGTGTTTCCTGGAGACAGCAAAAGGTTGGGTTTTGTTTCTTAATCCAGCCTGCAACTCTGTGTCTTTTTATTGAAGTGTTTAGTCCATTTACATTTAGAGTTACTATTGATATGTTAGCATCTGTATTTGCCATTGTGTTTGTCTTTCCTTTGATTTTATTTATTCTTTTAATAACTTTCTTTGGCCTTCTTTTGTTGTTATTCGTCCCTCTGAGGTTCTGGTTTTAGGAATCCTTGTAGTATTTTTTGGAGTGGGGGTTTAGTCGTAATGAAATTCCAGAGTTTCTATTTGTCTGGGAAGGTCTTTATTCTTTCTTCAAAGAGGAAGGAGACCTTTGCGGGATAGAGTATTCTTGTTTGGCATCTGTTTTCTTGGAGTCTGTTGACTATGTCCCTCCACTCTCTCCTTGCCCATAGTGTTTCTTCAGAGAAGTCTGATGTCAGTCTGATTGGTTTCCCTTTGAATGTTATCTGCTTCTTCCCTCTTGTTAGTTTCATTATTTTTTCCTTGTCTTGGATTTTTGGGAGCTTTACTATTATGTGTCTTGCTGTATTTTTCCTTTTGTCGTGGAAGTTTGGTGTTCTTCTTGCTTCTGGTATATCAATTTTCAGCTCCTTCTTCGCGTTTGGTAAGTTCTCTTCAATTATCTCCTGGAATATTTTCTCTGTTCCTACATCTCTCTCCTCTCCTTCTGGGATTCCTATAACTCTTATATTTCCTTTCCTCATGGAGTCAGATAGTTCCCGAAGTCTTTCTTCGGTCTTTTTCCTTCGTACTTCTCCTTCCTTTTCTGTTTTAGTTCTTTTTATTTCTGTGTCTTCAAGAGTACTTATTCATTCTTCCATTTCATCTATTCTGCTTTCATTGCTTTTCCCAGAGTTCTTCAGTTCCTCCATTAATTCTTTGATCTCCTGTGTTTCTTTTGCTTCCCTCTTTAGGGACTCAATTTCATTCTTCTGGTCATTAATTATTTTCCCCTTATCATTGTTTCCCTTTATGACTTCTGTCAGTTTTTTAATCACAGCAATTTTAAATTCTCTATCTGAAAGGCTCAGAAGTTCTTCCAAGTTACTGTCGTTGCAATCTGGTAGATGGTTTTCTTTTTGCGGTGTGCTTTTTTGCTGAGGAGTTGCTCGGTTGCATGTGGTTTTTCTACTTCCTACTGCCTGTTTTCTAATTTGCCGTATTCCTTGTGACACTGTGTTGCTGTTACTGGCGACCTTCCCAGCTCACCACTGGCTCCTCTGGGGAACTTCTGCTGGGTTCACAAGTCTCCAGGAAAGAAAGGTCCCTGGTACAAAATGGCGATGTGGGAATGCGCTCCCCTGCACGCCTGGTCTTCCCCAGTGGTGGATGCTGCTCCCCTCTGGGCTGGGACTGCAGGCTAGAAGTCGCCCGGCATGGGCAAGCCTCCCAGCTTACCTCTGTCTCCTCGGTGAGCCTTCTGCTGGGTTCACACAGTCTCCAGCAAAGAAATGTCCCTGGTGCAAAATGGCAACGTGGGAATGCGCTCCCTAAAAGCTAGTTCTTAAAAAAAATATATAAATAAATAAAAATAAAAACGAAATAAACAAGTCACTAGCTATCTCACTAAGAAAACTAAAATAGGGCCTCCCTCGTGGCACAGGCAGCTGAGAGCAGCACTGTGAAGCTGTCCACAGCCTCTACAGTGCAGGTTCAATCCCAGCAGGCCAGGGATCCCCACATGGCATGGCAGACCTCTCCTGTCTCGCCCACTGCTCCCCTCAGCAGTATATTTCAGTCAGTCTGCCTATTCTGCTCCCCACTCTATCTCAGGTAAATCGTCTCACCCTCCCACACATCTGGCCTGTACCCTGGTTCTTACATGTATGCATAAATAAATCTTTTTTAAAAAGAAAACTAAAATATAAGGATACAAAATGAAAGGATAATTTATAACAGACATTGAACAATTCAAAGAATAAGAAGAGACTATTATGACTATTTATATAACAAGCTCAATAACCTAGAAGAAATGGACAATTTCTTACTTTTTATAGTCACCTGAGATGAATAGGGAAGGAATAGAGAGTGTTAATAGGAATTGGAAACCTGGTGAGAATTTACTGGCGAGAATAGGTAGTGATACAGCTGCTATTAGAAACAATGTGGTCATCTCAAAAATTTAGACAAAGAATTACCAATGGCAATGCCATTTTATTTCTAGTTATATACCTAGCTATAGACCCAAAAGAACTGAATGCAATGAATAGACCCCTTATTTTTACATCAATATCTTTAAGAGCATTATTCACAATTGCCAAAACATGGACATCGACACCACCAATGCCTGAAAATTCAGGGATGACAATTCTCATTACACCTCCAATATAATAAGTTGACAATTATGTTTTGGTGAATGGATTCTTACAAATTTAATTATATGATTCCTCTGGGAGTGGATTAAAACAAACCTAGATAATTGATATATCATAGCATATCATTTTTTGCTAAAGTAGATAATCAACAGAGTAGCTACTTTCATCTGAGAGCGGAAACATTATATATTTATCCCTCTGGTCCTTCCAATAATATTAAGAGAGACTAAATTTACTATATTATTGATAAGTTGCTGAAAATGCTAACAGTGAAAATTGTTTTCTACACTAAAGCCGAATAATATGAGAGATAAAATTTTTAAAAGATAAAGAAGAAATGGGTAATTTTTATACATGAAAAATTAAAGAGATTGAATTCTCCTCCTGTTTCTCATACTTTCTTGGGGCAATTATTTTTTCCTCTAGAGATTGCCTCTCAGTTCAAGAGCTTTTCTAGGGCCTGCTTTATATCTGCTCCTCCCACCATAGATGAAGGGGTTCATCATGGGCGTGATGAACTGATATGACTGAGGTTATTGCAGTGTCTCTGAGGTTTTTAGTAGCAGCATAACTGAGATACACACCAAAGCCTGTGCCATAGAACAAGGAAACATGTAAGAGGTGAGATCCACATGTGGAAAAGTCTTTATATGTGCCACTAGCTGATGAGATTCATAAAATAGAGGTTATGATCTTGCAGTAAGAGAAGATGCTGGTGATTAGAAAAGCACCTATAATTCATGTCAAAAACATGACTACACCATTGAGGAAGGTGTCAGATCACCTGATCAAGTTCACAGAAAAGTTCTTTGCATATAAAGATAGCCTGTACATAAAATCATTTTATCTTGTAATAAAGACATGAGAGTACTTAGCAACAAGGATGCCAGAAGAACACCATAGAACTTGGGGTTCATGATAACCATATAGTGCAGGGAGTGGCAGATGGACACAAACCAGTCACAGGCCATCACTGATAAGAGGAAGCTGTAATAGCCTCCAAAAATTTCTAAAAAGGCAGCCTCATAGGTAATGACTTTTCCCCAAGTCTTGGATTCAGCAGCATCTTTGGGACAGTGGTGGAGGTGAGACAGATATCTGCAAAGGAGAAGTTACAGAGGAAGAAGTACATGGGAGAGTGAAGGTGAGGGACAGTGATGAGCCACTATAATGAGGAGGTTGCCAGTGAAGGTGAATAAGTACATGGACAGAAACACTCCAAGGAGGAGAGACTGCAGTGATATCTCTTGTGGCATACAATAGGAAAATGTGCCTAATGAGGAGACATAAAGGATTATAAATAGCTCCTCTGCTACAGGCCCTCAGCTTCCACAGCCCGAGATATGATGGATGTGGTTGTTGCCCTTGGAGTCCGTCATCTCACTCTGGCACCAACACTTCACAACTTCCTGTCCTGTTACCTGGAAAGACAGTCTCAGTCTCCATTGTCGACCCTCTAGTTAAGAGTCTGGACTCAGAGACCCCATCCTGGTGAGTCTGAAAGCCCTGGAGATACTTTAGCAAAGTGTCAGAGAATGGAAATAGGAATTTTACTTGAGATCATAGAGATTTTTTTAAGATTTATTTATTAATTTTATACAAGAACTAGGGTACAGATCAGAAGTGTGGGAGGTTAAGAGAATTCACCAGAGCCAGAGCAGGGAACAGAACAGGCAGACGAACCAAAGACACTGCTGAGGGGAGCAGCGGGTGATTAACTTTTAAGTAAGTTAATCAATTAAATTAACTATTTTAATTTGTTTTGAAAACAAAAAGAACTGTCCACTGAACTCAACTATACAAGGTTCATTATTGACAAGTAATGGTAAGACATTCCCTTGGATGTGAGTGAAATAGGAATGGGAAGTTCAAAGTGGTTCAAGGAATAAGGAAAGAGGCTCTGGGGTGACTTCTCTGGACATAAGAGAGATGTCTTAGGTTCCAGGACTAGGAATCTATATAGGGTTTAGAGCTAGGAGTTGATAACAAAGGAATTAAATTTTATTGACTGAGTAAGTCAGGACAGTGGACTTGGCAAATGTCCATTTGTCCATCCAATAGTGGTCCATTTTCCATGTTCTTGTGAGCACCAATCAGCTGCAGCTCTGCAGCTTGAGGGCCCATTTCACCACCTGGGTGGGCCCATTTCACCACATGGAGACTGGATTTCTGCAGTTCAATTTGAACTGGTCAGGGTTCAAGATCTGTAGAACAATAACTCAGAAAGGTACTGGTTGAGTAATATTCCATGGTATATATGTACCACATCTTCTTGATCCAGTCATCTATTTTTGGGCATTTGGGTTGATTCCAAAGCTTAGCTATTGTAAACAGTGCTGCTATAAACATAGGGGTGCAGGTGCTCTTTGGAATTGATGTTTCTGTGTCCTTTATTACTCAGCATTCAAAAAAGATAAACACATGCAATTTGCAGCAACATGGATGGCGCTGGAAGGGATCATGCTCAGCGAAATAAGCCAAAAAGAAAAAGAAAAATACCGGATGGTATCACTCATAGCAGGAATCTAGAGAACTTAAATAAGGGACCAGGAAAATGAATATAAGAAAGTGAAAATCAAAATCAACAGAAAAGTATGAAACAGAGACAGTGTTTGGGGGGTGGGGGGCGGGAGGGGAAGAATTGGGGTCAGAATGGGGCATTTGCAATTGTATGGGGGAATATAAAAATAAAATTTATTATTTAAAAAAAAGATTAAAAAAATAAAGAAAGAAAGAAAGAAAGAAAGGTACTGGTTGAGGGCAGGGGAGGAGTCGGGGAAGAAATTAGTTTAAACAAAAAACACTATGTCCAGGACATTTATGGAAGAAGGTGTCAGTCCTCGGTGTTGGCTTTATTTGACATGTTGCTTATCAGCCTAATAAAAGCAAGAGAAACAGCAAAGTTTCTCCTGAAGTCCCTCTCTTTGTCTGGGGATGCGACCTATCTCAGTTCTACCTGACCAGGGAACTACAAGCTAACTTTTCTGGGTCAAAACTTGGTGTGGTGACTTGAGTTTAATGCAAGTCTTTGGCCTATTATTTCTTGATAATAGTGACAAAACCTCATGATACCCAGTCAACCATTATTCTTGTTAGCTAGCATGAGTTAATTCTTATCAGGAAGCACAACTAAAATTAAAATATTATCCCTTTCAATATTCTTAAACACATGCTTATTTCAAATTAAACCATCACATTTTAAGCTAGTTTCTACTATATTTCTCTCATAGGCCACCAGCCAAAAGAGTGGGTCCTTTGCCTTCTGGAGAAAGAACTCACCAGCGAGCACTGGGTGTAGTTGAAATGGGAGGCTTTATTAGAGACTTGTTTCCAAGAGACCAGTGCCAGAAAGGAGAATTCAGAGTTAGGAGATATTTAAAGGGTAAGTCTACAGGCCCAGTGGAGGAGAGGAGCATCACAGCTGTTCTGTGTTGGGCTATGTGCTGGTGATGGAAGCTTAGAATAGAAAATTTAGAACAGATGCTTCACAAAGCCACACAGGAGAGGTGAGGTAGAAATAATTAACAAGTCATTAAACCAACTATGGAAAAATTCATAGGCACAGGCCAGAGTTGGATTATGGAGAATTTTTGATAATGAATGCCAGTTTAGTTCCCTTGGTCAACAAAAAGAAACAAAGTTCAAGGAGAAGGAAAATAGTTTTACTTGTTGACAAAGTGAGACCAGCAGCAGACTAGTGTCTGAAAGACCACCGTCCTGCTTTTTGACAGAGTGCAGGGGTATTTTTTCAGAGTTATAGGAAGTAAAGCAGGGAAGGGGAATGGGCAAAAGTTACCATCTCATCCTTACGACACAAGCATCTGGAGATTTTGGAAGAGAAGTAGGTTGGCATCCACATGCTTTTGCTCAACTGGTGGTGAGAGCAATTCTGGTGCTATTTTCCCAGCATGTTCTTTTTTTCCTGGAATGTAAGAAAATAAGGTTGTTAAGACTAGAGGATAAGTAAAGGAAATGGGTGGGGCAAAAATAGAGACAAATGTTTAAATAATGTATCATTCCCCTCCTGGCACTTTGACCTTCCATGTCTGTGGGAGAAAGAGGTGGTGTAATCATATGCCTACTTCCTGCTGACCTGGACTGTTTGGGGATTTAATTGTGGAAAGATTTATTGTGTGATGATAAACAGCCCTTCATTGCTGCATCATATTTCCCACTGGCAGTTATGACCTTTCATTTTTATGAAAGTCCCTTTCTCAAAATTATGACATTTACAAATTTTTTGAAGCATTTGGATCACTAGTAGACATCTGTCCAATACTGAGCAATCTTATGCAAAATAGTTAGGATCCAGTCCTGACTGAAGAAACTAATATTATAAAGTTATGGAGACATAATTTGCCTTTTATTTCATCCCAATTTTATCCAATAATAAACTAAATCTAATTTCACATCTTTGTTATCTACTTGCATAATCAAATAGGGCAGAATAACCAGGCGGAATTTGGTTGGCTTTGTTGAACACTCCGTAAGTGTGCAATACTTTGCCAGTCAGGCAGTCTTCAGAATCAAGACCACAGTATCACCAGGCTTCCCATGAGACTTCCTCTTCTTCAGGATTCCAGGACTTTACCCCAGGGTTATTCAGGCCTGCCTATGGAGGCAAGCTTCACCATCTTTCTTAGAGGTTTCTAGAACCCTCTGCGCAAGTGACAGGTTCTTCTTGGCTCAGCTCAAATTCAGCTCCCAGAAGAATTTCAATCAAAAACTTGTACAATACATGTTTCTGATTCTCTAATTTAAATAAAATTCCTATTGCGATTACAGATAGACAAATTGTCGTGACAAATACAAATATTGCCTACAAGATTTTTGCTTTCATTTTTTTACATATTGAGATGAAAGAGGGAAAAGCAAAAGTTCCAGTTTGCTCAAAAAAAAAGATGCAAATTAAAATTACCATTGTAATAGATCATAGCACACTTTAATGACAACTTTACAGAGATAAAAAGTAAAACATTAAAAATCAGTTTTTTTAAAAAGTCATTAAAAAATATACAAATATGTCTCATGGAATTTTGTCCCATGTAAGTCTCTATCTTTTGTTGTTAATTTTCATAAATGCAATTTTTATAGTCTCAGTAGTTTTTTCTGTTTCACAAGCAGACATATTTCCAGAGTACTGTCACTCCCTTTTCTGTGATTTTTCTATATACAAAGCTTAGCAAGTAACCTCCATAAATAACAAAAGACTTGAAAATAATGACATTTGAAATGTGAGTATAAAACAACAAAGAAGTTTGCTCAATTTTGTGATGTATGTATATGAGAATAATAAGAATTGACCATATATTATATCAAAACATAGAGGTTTTAAGATTCCACATATTTTAGAATACTTTTATCAATTTACATTTATGCTAAAAGTTGTGACTCTTTTCTCAATGACAATGTTTTCTATAAAGTTTTAATATGCCTACATCAGTCCAATGTGTTTTATCATTTTTTAATGAGGAAAAAATAGGAGTCCTTGTATGACATCCTATTTTCTTTTACATTCAAATACTTTGCTTTTCAGAAATTTGATATCAAGGAAGTCTTCCTTTGTCACAGGCTTAACAAACTTATACTATTTTTTTAAATAATATTTTAATTACTGAGAGTGACTACTAAAGGTTTTTAAGAGTAGATCTGCTTCTCTGACAATGCTCAACAATGTTGATAGGACTAGATTCTTTTCGGTTAACAAAACCCAAAAGTAAAAGGGCACCAAGATTTTCAGTTCCCTAAACAGTCTTTAATTTCTTATCGAAAATTAGTAACAGCTGTTTATGTTCTTTATCTGTCCTTCTTTCAAATGAAAAGAAATTAAAGTTTTGTTTTGGGTAAGTACACTAGTGATAGTAAAACTTAACTTACTCTATAACAAGTTATGTGACCATATAATATTTCTTTTTTTAAGATTCCTCTCTCAGAACTTGAAACACTTCCTTTTGTTTTGTCCATTTTTTATAACAATTCTTTTCAAATAATAACCACTTTCATCTTGGTATTAAATTCTTCCCAATGCCTTTAAAATGTTTATTTGCAATATATTTTTAACACATATCTCACTTTACTTATATTTAAGTAAAGATTGTAAGACATTGTAACAGCTGCTATGCCATCAATTCTCCAGACTGGATGACTTCCATATATTATTTATTTTTAACTGACATGATGTTAAATTATTTGTTTCTTACAATAAGGAGCAAAAAGTAAACCTGAAAGCTCAGTAATTTTACATAAAATGATTTTTTTAATATTTAACAAATTTTTATTGTTAAACTTAGTAAGACCTTAGCTTTATGAAAGATTTAGAGTACCATTTAAATAATGATAAAATGAAAAGATTCAAGTAGGAGCTTTGTGTTTCTTAGGACTGGAATTCCAAATTAATTACAGGATTGTACATGGGATAATTTTATATACCAATGTTTTTAGGCTAGTGAATAACTAAAGGGGGATTAAACAGATTTTGAAAAATGGAGAAAAATCAGAGAGAGACTTAATATTTAATATATCTCCTGTACATATGTGAGAGACCCAGTATGACTGAGTAACTTGCCAGGTAACATTTAATGCAATCTTGAATTCCTTACCTAGGACAAGGGGGAAGAAAAAAGGCAGTTAAGGCTTTCCCTAGAAAATAACTTGATAAAAAGGAGTTCAGCTATAAACATCAAAAAACAAATTTATCTTTGTTGAAATAAACCAGAACTAGTTAAAAATTAGTAGTTTAATTTGAAGCATGAATGCCTTAAAGTTATAATGTTGGGTGTTAATACATTTGTTCTCTGTTTAAATATGTTTAATTTTAAAAGGTAGCTCTTGGTATTCAGAAACATGAAATAAAATCTGAATTAATTCTTATTTACCACAAAATCTGACTCATGATCTCAAAATTTAGATTTATTACTATTTTTGATTAGAATTTATATAGGCTGGCCTCCCCGGTGGCGCAGCAGTTGAGCGCTGGGTTGCAAGGCTGCCCGCAGCCTCTGCAGCACCAGTTCGATTCCCGGCCCCTGGGCGGGGGTCCCACATGGCACGCAGACCCCTCCTACCACCCGCTGCTCCCCTCAGCAGTGTACTTCGTCAGTCTGCCTGTTGTGCTCCCTGCTCTGGCTCTGGTGAGTTCTGTCACCCTCCAGTGCTTCTAACTGTACCCAGTGCTTGTGTAAAAAAATAAATAAAACTTAAACAAAAAAAAAGAATTTACATAGGAATCATTTATAATTAATTTTAATAAAATAACACTGGTGAGAAAAGACACAAAGGAGAATATAAAGATAATGAGATCTTGTTAATTTAAAATTTTGGTCATGAGTACTAATTTCTAGAAATATCTGTGAAGATATTCAGAAGAATTTTCATACTATGCAAAGTGATCTATCATCTATTGATCAATGCCATCCCTATCAAAAATCCCAATTACCTTTTAAATAAAAGAAATTTCAATTTTGGGGCCTCCCCAGTGGTGCAGCAGGGTGGGCACAGTGCTATGAAGCTGTCTGCAGTCTCTGAAGCACAGGTTTGATCCCCGGCTGGCCAGGGAGATAACCACATGGAGCAGCAGACCTCTCCTGTCAGGCCCGCTGCTCCCCTCAGCAGTGCTTTCAGTCCATCTGCCTGTTCTGCTCTCCACTCTATCTCTGTGAGAAGGCCTGTATCTCAGTTCTTGTATAAATAAATAAATATTTTATTTATTTATAAATAAAAAAGAAATTTAAATGTTTATGTAAAAATTTTTCTTTTGTTTACTTTTTCATTACAGTAGCATTGGTTTACAATATAGCATATTATTTAGATAAATAGGCTCACTCAGACCTATCTCCTTAGATGTGTGTCACCACAACAAAACTACCACCATAGTCCTGCACCACATACCATTGAGACCCCTGACCCTTCTATTCCCACCCCAACCCTCTCTCCTCAGTTGTATTTGTCAAAGATATTTTTTAATCCTAAAATTTGTATGGAACAAAAAAATACTCAAGCAATCTTTAGAAAAATGAGTGATATCACACATTCAGAATTCAAACTATATATCACACATTCAAAGTTATATTAGTCAAAACAGTATAATATTAGCATAAAAACAGACACATCACTGGGGCAGAATTAGAAACCAGAAATAAACTCACCCAATTACAATTGATTAATTTATGACAAAAATTATCAAATATAATCAAAGAGGAAAGGATAATTTCTTCAATAAATATTAGGAAAACTGAACAGCACCTTCAAAAGAGTGAGCTGTGCCACTAATTGACATCACACAAAAATCAATTTAAAATGGATTAAGTATGCCATAGGATCAGAAACCATAAAACTTCTACAGAATAATAAGAGGTAAGCTTTTAACTACTGGTCTTAAAAATATTTTTTTTTATTTGCTCTCAATAGCAAAGACAAAAAAAGCATAAATAAACAAATGGGACAACAAATTTAAAAGCTTTTAAACAGCAAAAGAAAATATCATCAAATTGAGAAGGCAATCTATACAGTTGAATAAAACATTTACAAAATATATCTGACAAGGGGTTACATTCAACATATATAAAGAGCTTAAGTGACTCAATATATTTTCAATATTATGTATTTCTATTGAGTTGTATGAATTCTTTAAATATATATGTGATATATATACAGATGTCATATAGTTGATATATAAATATGATACATACTTACACACATTCCTGGACCCATTCCTGTGAGGTCATTCTCAATCATCTTTTGCCTATGCCCTTTTGACAGAAGAGGCATTCCCTTTATTATAGAACTATTGTTAATTAGCCAACATAGAAGTCATGATTAAAATATGGCAATGAGCCTATATGTGGTTGCTATGGTAAGGAATATTTGAATAAACCCTAAAATGTCAATGAAAAATATTCAATTTTTTATAACTCTTTAGACAAGGAAACTCACTTCAGAAATGCAAGGAGAGATCACTGTGGAGCCCCCTGTATGCTAGAGACCACATATAACCTCCTTCTGGGAGGAAGGTGTCCAATGGACTAGATGACAAGAGGCTCTCTCCCAAGGGGGAGGAGACCCAATGGACTATGATGGAAGACTGTGGGTGAATTGGTGCTAGGTGTGGTATGATAACATACACCTGAAGAGGTGAGATCATATGTTTCTGAAGCACATGCAGTCTTGCAAGCCAATTCTACCTGAATACAAATAAATAAATAAGCAACGTATCTCCCAATGGGTCAAAAATGGCATGTGTGTATTGATTTTCTTGATTATCCTCAGAGAACTGAATCTCTCTGGGATTAAAGAGACAAAAAAAAATAAAAAAATAAAAAAAAAAAAAACATTAATGAGGCTCATGGGAATCCAGCCTCTAAAGTCACAGAAATTTGGTGGAGTAAATAGACAAGAGAGAGTAAAGGGAAATTTAATATTTTAAATTTAATGCTCATACGGTGCCCTCTTAAGTCTGCTTTACTAATTTTGGGTGAAGAGAAAGCACCACAGTGACATCCAAGGGTCATGAGTGGACCCATTTGCCTGGCCTTCCTGGAAACAGAACTGCCAACTTCAGCCATCAACCAAGAAAGAATCTGGGTTAGTGAGTTCAGACTGTTTCTTGACAACTTCTTTTTTCCCAAAGATTTATTTATTTATTCATACAAGATCTGGGGTACAGGGCAGAGGAGCGGAGGGGGGGAGGATTCACCAGAGACAGAGTGGTGAATAGAACAAGCAGATTGATTGAAATATACTGCTGATGGGAGCAGCAGGTGAGTCAGGAGAGGTCTGCTGAGCCATGTGGGTAGCTCCCTGGCCAGGAATTGAACTTGTGCTGCAGTGGCTGCGGATAGCTTCATAGGCCCTTCTCCCTGACAACTTCTGGGTGAACACAGCATCTTCACGGGTGCTGGGGGATGTGGAATGGCACAATGGATTCTTTTTCAGTATTGACTTTGGTTGAGGAAATAGACAACAGCCAGTAAAGGGAAATTTAATGATACAAAATGTGCCAAATACCATCTGTGATTCTGGTAGGAGATACTAAATACACTTAGATACCTTGGGTTTGTTTTGTTTTGTTTTGTTTTGTTTTGTTTTGTTTTGTTTTGTTTTGTTTTGTTTTTATCAGTCTCCTCTGGTGTTGGCTCTCAATTAAGGGAATTCACACCACCCATTAACATTTCCTTACTGCTTCTCATTTCTCCCATTGATGAAAATATTTAACATACCATCTTTCACACTTGCAGTTGATTAAAAAAAATACTACTTAATGCATGGAAGGTAAGATGTTACATATTTTCTCAAGGGAAACAGATTTAAACCAGGGGAAGGGTCATGGAAATAGAGACAAGTTCCTGATACAGCACTGAAATCCTGGTGTTGTAGATGCAAAAGAAGTTGACTCACGTTGGGGAGATTAGCTGAAGTCTTTACAGACAACCTTAAAATAATTATCAAGGACTGAGACTTGATCCAGATGTGGAATTTTTCCTGTAAAAAAAATGGGTAAGGGGTAGCAGAGAAATAAATGTAAGGACTTATTAATTTATATAGAAAGTATATTTATTAAGAATAGAATAGGGGCCTCCCCGGTGGCGCAGCGGTTGAGCGTTGGTTTGCGAAGCTGCCCGTGGCCTCTGTGGCGCCGGTTCGATCCCCAGCTGCTCCCCAGCCACCGGAGGAGGGTCCCACATGGTGCGCAGACCTCTCCTGCCGCCCGCTTCTCCCCTCAGCAGTGTACTTCGGTCCTTCTGCCTGCTCTGCTCCCCGCTCTGGCTCTGGTGAATTCTCTCACCCTCCCGTGCTTCTGACTGTACCCAGTGCATGTATAAACAAAACAAACAAACAAACAAACAAATAAATAAATAAAACATGCCTCTATAAAAAAAAATAAAAAGAAAGAATAGAATAGAGTGTGAGTAGGAAATGACAAGTAGTTCTTGTTATGTGAGCAATAATGAGGGCAGGGGATAAAAAGTTAAACATGAGTTGGACCAGGGAAGCAACAAGGCAGAGAACGGAGATGTATCTTGGTTATTGCATTGCTACTTAATTCTGCAATTAGTGGAGTTAGTATAGGATGCTTAGCAAAAGGGACCCATGATCAGATACACTGAAAGATCACCCAGCTCAGTGTGACCAACAGAGTGTTGCCTGTGCCCATGCCCTAGAGAGAGGAGTAGCAGAAATCACAGTCTAGGTTGGTGGGAGATGAGGAACAACTCTATGAGCAGTGGAGACTCTGTATGTGCAAAATTAGCTAATCAATGCTAGGCACATGTAAGCTTTTTTTCATTATTCCATTTAATTATTTTGATAAATCAAAATTTATCAAAACATCAAAATTTATTTGATGTTGTAATTCCTATTTTATGGATAAAGAGTGTGAGATTTACAGCTAAGACGTTCATGCCCAAGGCATGCTGTGAATCTGAAGTTAAGCGCAGGACCTGATGTTTCCAAGGGGTTTAGAATCTCTAATATTTTTTAGATATATTAAACATAGCAATAAATTATTTAAAAAGTTTTTAGGAATAAATTTTAAAATTTTCAGATAGTACAAAGTTTTCATAAAGTCCATACCCAGTTTAACCTACTGAATGTCTTCAACCAGGATACACATTACATTTGTTATATTTATCCTTAGGCTCCCTTAGGCTGTCACAGTTCATTAAAATTCCCTTGTACAGTGAGAATGAAAGATTTGAAAATGGTCAGGTATTTTTGTAAAATGTCCTTGTAATGGGATTTGCCTAACGCTTTCTTCAGAGTTTACTGAAATTATGGCTTTTGGGGAGAAGACAATAATGTACTAAAGCATTGTATCCTCCCTTAATATGATGTGTGCATGCTATCAATAGAACTTACTACTGTTCACTGTGACATATATTACCTCACTGATTCCTTTATGGCATTTTTCCCCATTCAAACTGTGTTCTTTGTGAGGAAGTTATCATGAAAACCCACACTTCATGAAAAGGCAATTATTTCTACCTCTTTCAAAATGGAATATCTACATAAATTGGATTTCTTAGCCTGAGATTTGTCTCTATTTTGTATGTGTTTATTTGATTATTTATTTTTTTAGTTAATTGATTTACTATCTTTTGTTTATGTAAGCAAGGGATCATGGATAGTTTTATATCTTTTTTTCAGTCAATTTTTATTTTATATTTTTGTGCATCCCCTTATTTTGTTTTTCTTATTTCATTGCTCAAATTGTTCCAGTTCTGGGCCTTGGAAGTTCTTTGCAGATACCTTTTGTGTCCCTTTGGTCTATTCCTATCATGCAGGGTTGTGTGCTTGTTGCTTTCTGGCACTGCAAGATGCCCCAGGCTCATTTGATATATCTCCTGTTCCAGACCTAGAAAATCTGGTTAAACAACAGTTCCTTGTCACTCCACATCTTCATCAAGCTGTATTGTTTTAATTAATATAATAACTATTGTTTACTTCTTTGCTAATATTATATTGTTACCTCACTAGACACTTAACCAGAAGAAAACTTGATAAGGGATGATATTTTGACAATTAATTTCACTGCCATTTCCCAGTGCATTAAGAAATACTATGGGAAAAATATTAGTTAAACAATTGTTGAACAACAAAAACACCTCAGGATATTTATAGTCAAAATTTGCCTTAAAAAACTTTTGGATTAGATCCTAAGGATCTAATGTTTTCAGCATCTAGAGAGGTTGCAACATTTATATATAATTGAAAAAATTTTAGATTGCAGACACTAGTCCATGTACAATACTGAGTGATTTATTAATGAAATATGCTTAAATAAAGCCAGCTAATTTGTGTTAATTCATTTATCAATGTCTATGTCTAAATTTATACAATCATTGTTTATATTCCAGCTGTTTCATCAGCTACATGGAATCTGGAAACCAAACTAGTATGTCAGAATTTTTCCTACTGGGACTTTCAGAAGAAGCAGTGCTCCAGCCTCTCCTCTTTTGGTTATTCCTGTCCATGTAACTGATTACCCTCATTGGAAATCTTCCATCATCCTGGCCATAATCACCATCTCCCACCTCCGCATCCCCAAGTACTTCTTTCACTCCAACCTGTCTTTCACTGACATCTGTTTCACCTCTACCACTGTCCCAAAGATGTTGTGGAACATCCAGATTCAGAACAAAGTCATAACCTATGAAGGTTGCATCTCCCAGATATACTTTTTCATACTTTTCGGAAGATTAAACAACTTCCCCTTGACCGTGATGGCCTGTGATAGGTTTGTGGCCATCTGCCACCCCCTGCACTACATGGTCATCATGAACCCCAGGTTCTGTGTCTTGCTTTTTACCTCCTGGTTGTTGATTATTCTAGATTCTCTATTACATACCTTAATGGTTTTACAACTGTCTTTTTGTACACAACTAGAGATCCCTCACTTCTTTTGTGAACTTAATCAGGTGATCCAACTTGCTTGTTCTGACACTTTCCTCAATGAGTTAGTCTTGTACTTTATTACTGGAATTTTAGGTGGAATTCCAGTCAGTGGCATCTTCTTCTTTTACTTTAAGATTGTAACCTCCATTTTGAGAATCCCATCAGCTAGTGGCAAGTATAAAGCCTTTTCCACCTGTGGGTCTCACCTCTCAGTCTCCTTGTTCTATGGCACAGCCTTAGGAGTGTATCTGAGTTCTGCTGCTACTGAAAACCCCAACGACAGTTCAATAACCTCTGTGATATACTCTGTGGTCACCCCCATGCTGAACCCTTTTATCTACAGTCTGAGGAACAAGGATATAAAGCAGGCCCTAGTTAAACTCTTCAGCTGAGAAACAGTCCTTTCATGGTAGGGTCCATTGTCTCAAGATTCCCTGCTCATGAGGAATAGAGCTAAAAGTCCTGAAAAACCTAAATCTTCATGCTTTTATTAGTTAATATGTACACGATCTGTGATATACCTGATTTACCTTACATACATAGTTTAATATTTTAGTTTTTCATACATTATAAATTTTATCTATATTTCCTTTACAATGTTAAACTGTGTTCATTGTAGAAAACAGAATTCATTGCATGAATTTTATACAGTAAAATATTAACATAAAAAGCCGAACATTTATATAGCTATTTCCATCTCTTTCCTTTATAATTGAATGAAATGGAAGACCAAATATATACTGTTGTCCCTAGCAGACAAAAAAAATATATTTCTGCATTACATGGGAAAATAACATTTTGTAGTAAAAGTCTATGTAAGTACCCAAGTACTCGCCCAGTTAATTCACTCCAGAAAAATGTCACATCTGGAAATGGAATTGCCATCAGATTAAATTTACAACAATCCATAGTCATATTTCAAATTACCACTAATCTTTTTAACAGTACAAACATAAGAGATGTCATAAAATTTACTGTTTCTGGCCCTTTCAATATTTTTATTATATGTTATTAATGATAATATGTTATTAATTTCTATGATTCTCCAAATTATGTATTATTGTTTTCTTTTAATATTTTGATAGGCAGAATACTTTCAGGAGACATTTTCTACCATAATTGGCTTCACTCACAGGTCATAAATGTCTTATGCAATAATAGCAAGTTTAGGACAATAAATTTCTTTGGAGCAGGACACTATTGAATTTGTTTTGTTAATGGTAATAATTTATTAATTATTTTTTTATTATATTTTATATATATTTTTACATATTTTTTTCATTTTTACACAATGTATGCATATTCATCTTGGTTATAATCCCCACACAAATCCTACTCCCTCTTATTTTGACCCTAAATCCCTTCTCTCCTCCCCAGTCCCAATAGTGTGTCTCTGGTTTATAGTTGGTTGTTGATTTTGATTTTTACTTTATTATAATTAGTCTTTGAACTTCAACCAACTAAGAAAAGATGATGAATAACTTTGTTTGTTCAGATGACATATGGAATCCAAGATTTCTAAAGAGTATCGCATCAATATATTTGTTTTTCTCTAAAATTATTTATTGTTTCCATAAAGTCTGTCAGAATTCATTCTCATGCATATTTTTCAAGTTTTTACAATAGAAATTAGAAGAATCCTGCAATTATTTGAATATCTGCCCATTTCCTTCCTCTTTCTAATTTGCATTTGTCTCTCTATCACACCCTCAGATATAAATTTCAATCTTGATGTGGGGACAATAAGAGAGGGCAGAGAAGAGGCATAAGAACAGTGCACTTTCTCTTGAAAGGTGAATATATTTTAGATGAACTTATTACAGGATTAGACAAGGTATTAAGTGCTTCATCAGATAGATCATAACGTTAACCTGGGGTAACACTGACGCTTGTGTGTTCCTTGGTAAAATAGAGGACGCTGATTTCACAGAGCCTTCCAATTGTAGTCATTGTTTATTCTCTTTTCAAATAATGCCTTGATTTTTACATGAGATTTTTAGCAAAGATTTATCTCATAATTTATCACACTATAATCAAACTCTTATTTTAATTTCTATTCTACATAATTTCTTTCTTGAGATCAGTGATTTAATTTATGCAGCACCTTGACCTAAAAATTCCCCTATTGTTTTCTTTCTCTCTCTAACATGATCAAAAGCTTCAGACCACACCAAATTTGCTGAAAACTGATTTCCAACAGTCATGACTCACACAATACAGTCACCTTCCAAATTGTCCTTCAATATGCAGTTCCTTTTAGGTATCTGAAGAAGAGACATTGTGAAATAGATTTTCCACTGCTAACCATGGGCCTCCAGCATGTTCTCATGTAATGGAGACAGCAGGAGCAGAATCCTCAAACTAAATGAGATAAACCATTAATCTCAGATGTCTCAGATATCTCTTGGAAGGCCTGCTATCCTTTTCTTTGTAGAACAGCCTATTTTTGTGCTGTTTTTAAAAACAGAAATCACTGTAAGTATTTGAAGAAGAAATTTGTAAGTATATGCTTACAAAATCTTTCATGGACTGATGTCTTTTAAATACTGAGAATGAACTTCGGCACTGGAAACCAGATTATCTAAGAAAGCTGACATTTCTGCTTCATCAGAAAAGTGATGGAATCAAGACCTTCCTGCACTGAAATCATTGATTCCATAGACTCACTACATTTTCTGGAATCCAAGTAACAAGAAAACTCACCGTGAGTGTTGATGTAAGATTTACTCTGCTGCAAAATCTATAGTTGTTGACCAATGGACATGAACGTCATTATTTTTAACTGTTGAATTTTATGTTTAATTAATTTCATTTTTATTAAGGTGACATTAATTTTTAGCACCCATGAAACTGCTGTCATGGAAACTGTCTCCTCATTTCCAAACAAACCCAATGTTTTTCAATCTTGCTGGTGGTAGAAGGGAAAAAATATATTGCCATCTGAATTTCCCTTGTCAACATATTATCAACATTCCAGCAATCACATCAGCAATTATAGATTTTAGTAGGAGTTGGAAATATACTGCCCTGGTTTTTATCCTCTATGGTTCAGGAACATAGAACAGAGGAAGGAGAAAATGAAGCTGTCAGTTGACAACAGCCTCACACTTTAGTACATATGGAGCTAATGCTGGATGCCACATTTAAGTTCTTTTGTGTGCTTTTGGGGAAGAAATGATTATTTCTTTCAGATTTTCCTAAGACCTTGTCATGTTACATAATATACACAGCAAATTCATCATTTCATTAGGAAAAAATGATGTATAGTGCATGAAAAAAGGGGTGTTTAAGGGGTGTTTGAATTTTGCTTGTTATACCTGGATGTGGTAAAATATACATAATATTTCACATTTAAGCAATCTGATATGTACCCTCATAGGCATTCATTATATTTACTATTTTGTGCAACTGCTACCTCCATACCCCAGGTATTTCTATCATCTACTTAGTAAGTCATAATTCCTTCTTTTTCTATGTTAAAATACAATGTATTATCTAATATATTTTCTATCTCTATGAATTTGCCTATTGTATATATACATATAAATGGAATCATACAACATATGCCCTTGTGTGTCCAATGTATTTCACTTAACATCATGTTTTCAAGATTCATCAATATGCAGCATATATTAGTACTTCATTTCTTTTACCTCATCCTGTGGATGTTTTATATTTTTATCTATTCAACAATTGCTAATATCTTTCTGCTATTATGAATCATGATTCCATGACTGTTCCATACAATAAACTGTACTTTGGGGATAAAGCTAGAAGTAGATTTACTTTTATATGGTATTTCTCTATTTCACTTAATGAGTAACTACCAAGTATTTTTCCACAGCTACAGTACCAGTTATATTTCTACAAACAATGACATAGTTTCTAATTTTTCCAGAACTTCAGCAATAAGCTTTTTAAATTAAAATATATACTTACTTATTTGACATTGATAATTTTCCTTCATTTTATTTCATTTTTTATTGATTAAATGTTTTTGGTCATTAGTATTTTTTAAATTTTTATTTATTTTCAATATTTTATTTTATATATTTCTTATATCTGTTTCTTATTTCAAATGTTGAATTTTATGTATAATTAATTTCATTTTTATTAAGGTCACATTAATTTTGAACACCCATGAAACTGCTGTGATGGAAAAGTGTCTGCACATTGTATGCATTTTCCTTTTGGTTATATTCCCCCATACAATTACAGCCCCCTTATTTTGACCCAATCCTTCCTCTCCCTACCCCCTCCCTGGTAGTGTGTGTTGTCTCTGGTTTATTGTTGCTTATTGATTTTAATTTTTACTTTGTATTAATTAGTCTTTTTCCTGGTCTCTTATTTATGTTTTCTAAATTCCTGCTATGAGTGAGACCATCCAGTATTTTTCTTTTTCTTTCTGGCTTATTTCGCTGAGCATGGTCCCTTCCAGCTCCATCCATGTTGCTGCAAACTGCATGTATTTATCTTTTTTGATTGCTGAGTCATATTCCATTGTGTATATGTACCACATCTTCTTGATCCAGTCAT
This sequence comes from Talpa europaea, assembly GCF_964194135.1. Lineage (NCBI taxonomy): Eukaryota > Metazoa > Chordata > Mammalia > Eulipotyphla > Talpidae > Talpa > Talpa europaea. Next base: position 42,860,464 of record NC_140079.1, on the reverse strand, counting down.
CTGTTTTGGGGCATTTGAGTTGCTTCCAGAGCTTAGCTATTGTAAATAGTGCTGCTATAAACATAGGGGTGCAGATGCCCTTTAGAATTAATGTCTCTGTGTCCTTTGAGTAAATACCTAGGAGTGGCATTGCTGGATTATATGGAAGCTCTATCTTTAGTAAGTCAAGAAATCTCCACACAGCTCTCATAATGGAAGGACCAGTTTGCACTCCTGCCAGAAGTGCAGGAGAATTCCCTTTTCTCCACAACCTTGCCAACATTTGTTGTTGCTAGTTGTTTTTTTTTTTTAATATGTGTCATTCTCACTGGCGTAAGATGGTATCTCATTGTAGTTTTGATTTGCATTTCCCTGATTACAACTGATGTTGAACATTTTTTAAATGCCCGTTGGCCATTTGCATTTCTTCAGAGAAGTTTCTTTTAAGCTCTTCTGCCTGTTTTTTGACTGGATTATTTTCTTTGTTTTTGTTAAGTCTCATCAGCTCTTTGTAGATTTTTGTGATCAGTCCTTTATCATTACTATTGTGTGAAAAAATTTTCTCCCAGTCAGTTTCTCGGTTTCTCCTGATTTTTGTTATTGTCTCTTTGCTGTGCAGAATCTCTTTAATTTTGTAGTTCCAGCTGTTTATCTTTGCCTTCACTATCAATGCTTTGTGATGTGTCTGTAAAGATGTCGTTGAGGTGCATGTCACATAGTGTTTTGCCTATACTTCCTTCTATATATTTTATAGTTTCAGGTCTTATGTCTAGTTATTTAATCCATTTTGAGTTGTTTTTTGTGCATGGTATGAGGCAGTAGTCAAGTTTAATTATTTTGCATGTAGCGACCCAGTTTTCCCAGCACCATTTACTGAACAAACTTTCTTTGCTCCAATGCATATTCTTTGCTCCTTTCTCAATGATTATTTGACCATAAATCTGTGGGTTTATTTCTGGGTTTTCTATTGGGTTCCATTGGTCTGTGTGTCTGTTCTCGTTCAAATACTATGCAGTTGTGATTATTATGGCTTTGTAGTATAGTTTGAAGTCTGGGAGTGTGATGCCTCCATTCCCTTCTTTCTTTTTCAAGAGGGCTTTGGATATTCAGGGGTTTTGGTGGCTCCATATGAATTTCATCAATATTTGTTCTATTTCTTTGAAGAATGACATTGAAAATTTTATTGGAATAGCATTGAATCTGTAGATTATTTTTGGTAGGATGGCCATTTTTATAATGTTAATTCTTCTGATCCATGAGCAGGGGATGTCTTTCCATTTCTTTGTGTCTTCTTCTATTTCATTTAAGTTTTTTATCATTTTCTTTGTATAGGTCCTTTACTTCTTTTGTTAGGTTTATTCCCAAGTATTTTATTATTTTTTTTGTTTCAATAATGAAAGGGATGGTTTTCTTGATTTCTTCTTCTTCAGATTTATTTTTTTCTGTATAGAAAAGCCACTAATTTTTGTGTGATGATTTTGTATCCTTCCACTTTACTAAACTGATTGGTTAGTTTAATTAGATTTTCTGTGGAGTTTTTGGTGTTCTCTATGTATATTATCATATCATCTGCAAATAGTGATAATTTGATTTCTTCATTGCCTATTTGGAATCCTTGTATGTCTTTCTCTTGTCTCATTGCTCTGTCTAGCACGTCCAATATTTTATTGAAAAACAGTGGTGAGAGTGGGCATCCTTGTCTTGTTCTAGATCTTAATAGAAATGCTTTCAGAGTTCACCATTGAGAATGATATTGGCTATGGGCTTGTCATATATGGTCTTTATGATATTGAGGTATGTTCCTTGTATCCTGAGAATTTCAAGGGCCTTTATCATAAATGGGTGTTGTACTTTGTTGAAAGATTTCTCAGCATCTATTTATATTATCATATGGTTTTTATATTTCTTTTTGTTGATGTGTTGGATAAAATTGATTGATTTTCAGATGTCGAACCATCCTTGTGTCCCTGGAATAAATCCTACTTGGTTGTGGTGAATTATCTTAAGGATACATTGTTGGATTCTGATAGCTAAAATTTTATTGAGGATTTTTGCATACATGTTCATCAGCAAGATTGGCCTGTATTTTTCTTTTTGTGTGTTGCCCTTGTTTGGTTTTGGTATTAGTTTAATGTTGGCTTCATAGAACGTGTGTGGTAATATACCTTCCTTCTCAATTTTCTGAAGGAGTTTGTGAAGGATAGGCCCTAGTTCATTTCTGAGTGTTTGGTAGAATTCATTTGTAAATCCATCTGGTCTCGGGCTTTTGTTTTTGGGGAGGTATTTGATTACCATTTCAATTTCACTGCTTGTAATTGGTCTGTTTAGGTGTTTTATTTCTTCTTTATCTAGCTTTGGGTGATTGTAATGTTGTAGAAATTTGTCCATCTCTTCTAGATTGTTGAACTTGTTTGCTTATAGCTATTCATAGTAGTTTCTGATTATTCTTTTGATTTCTGCTGTCTGCTGTGATTTCTCCTCTTTCATTTATGATCCTATTTATTTGTGCTTTCTCTCATTTTTCCTAGGGGTTTGTCTATTTTATTTATTTTTTAAAAGAACCAGCTTTTCATTTTATTGATCTTTTGGATTGATTTTTTAGTTTCTATTTCATTTATTTCTGCTTCAATTTTTATTATTTCTTTTCTTCTGCTGGTTTTGGGGCTTTTTGTTGTTCTCTTTCTAGTTCTTTGAGCTTTGAGATTAGGTTGTTTCTTTGAGTTCTTTCTTGTTTCTTGATGTTAGCCTCTTTTGCTATATATTTTCCTTTTATTACTGTTTTTGCTGTGTCCCATATGTTTAGGAAATTGGTATCCTTGTCATTCAACTCAAAGTAATTGTTTTAATCTCTCCTTTTATCTCCTCATTAGTCCAGTGGTCTTCCAGTAGTGTGGATTTCAATCTCCATGAGGTACGAGAGTTCCTTGCCTTATTTTTATGATTTATTTCTAGTTTGAGAAGATGGTTGGTATGATTTCAATCTTGGAGCATCTGTTGATGTTTGTCCCAGTATGTGATCAGTCCTGGAGAATGATCCCTGTGTGCTTGGGAAAAATGTGTACTCAGATTTTTGGGGGTTTAATGTTCTATATATGTCTGTTAAGCCCATGAGCTCTAGGTCTTTATTTAGAGCTTTAGTGTCCTTACTTGTTCTTTGTCTCGTTGATCTATCCATTGTTGATAGTGGTGTGTTGAAGTCTCCTGTTGCATATGTGTTTTTTCTGATGTCTGTTTTCAGAGATGATAATAGTTGTCTGATATATTTCGGTGCTCCTTCATTGGATGAGTATATGCTAATGAGTGTTATTATTCTTGAAGTGTTGTCCCCTGATCATAATGTAGTTACTGTCTGGATCTCATTTTACCTTTTTGAGTTTGAAATCTGTTTTATCTGATATAAGTATAGCTGTTCCTCCCATCTTTTTTGGCCCATTTGCTTGTAGGAATGTTTTCCATCCTTTAACTTTGAGTCTATTTCTATCTTTTGTAGCTAAATGTGCTTCCTGGAGACAGCAAAAGGTTGGGGTTTGTTTCTTTCAGGCTGTGACTTTGTGTGTTTTAATTAAAAAGTTTAATCCATTTATATTCACTGTTAATATTGCTATGTTAGCATCTGTATTTACCATTTTGTTTGTCTTTCCTCTGATTTTATTTATTTATTCTTTTAATAACTTTTTTTGCCCTTATTTCATTGCTATTCATCCCTCTGTAGGTTCTGGCTTTAGGACTCCTTGTAGTATTTTTTGGAGTGGGGTTTAGTCGTAATGAAATTCCAGAGTTCCTCTTTGTCTGGGAAGGTCTTTATTCTTTCTTCATAGAGGAAGGAAAGCTTTGCAGAATAGAGTATTCTTGGTTGGCATTTGTTGTCTTGGAGTCAGTTGACTATGTCCCTCGTGTTTTTCGGAGAAATCTGATATCAGCCTTATTGGTTTTCCTTTGTATGTTATCTGTTTCTTCCCTCTTGTCATCTTCATTATTTTTTCCTTGTCTTGGATTCTTGGGAGCTTTACTGTTATGTGCCTTGCTGTATTTTTCCTTTCATCATGGAAGTTTGGTGTTCTTCTTGCTTCTTGTATGTCTATTTTCAGCTCCTTCATGTTTGGGATGTTCTCTTCAATTATTTCCTTGAATATTTTCTCTGTTCCTAGGTCTCTCTCTTCTCCTTCTGGTATTCCTATAACTCTTATATTTCCTTTCCTCTTGGAGTCAGATAGTTCCTGAAGTCTTTCTTCAGTCTTTTTCATTCATACTTCTCTTTCCTTTTCTGTTTTGGTTCTTTTTATTTCTATGTCTTCGAGAGTGCTTATTTGTTCTTCCATTTCATCTATTCTGTTATCACTGCTTTCCCCATAGTTCTTTAGCTCCTCCATTAATTCTTTGATCTCCTGCATTTCCTTCACTTCCCTCTTTAGGGGCTCAATTTCATTCTTCTGATTGTTGTTTTCCTCAATTACTTCTGTCAGTTTTTTCATCACAGGAGTTTTAAATTCTGTTTCTGGAAGGCTCAGAAGTTCTTTCAAGTCACTGTTGTTGCAATCTGGAGGGAGGTTGATTTTCTTTTTGTGGTGTGTCTTTTTCCTGAGGACTTGCTTGGTGCCTGTAGTTTTTCTTCTCCCTGCTGCTTGTTTTCTAATTTGTCCTAAGCATTGGGACACTGTGTCATTGGTACTATGCGGCATGTTTTTGGTGTGCTCTTTCTGAGATGTTGGAAATTAGTGGTCCAATCGAGTCAAAAAACATTATGTCTGAATTCTGGTAGGGCAGAAGTATTATGAATATGTTAGTGACCATTGTCACAGAGAATCTCCTCCTTCTGTATTTGTTTCATTCCAAGGAGGGTCTTATGGTCCCACAGTCTACCCTGTGGTGGCAGGATTACCCGCTGGGCTCCAAATCACTGGATCCCCCTCTGGGCTCAGTCTGGTGGCCAGATAGGGCCAGCCTTGTGAGGGCTTTTCAGCCCACAGGCTTGTGGGGGCTTTTCAGGTCACCTCTGGGTGTGGGTGTTACCCTTTCCCAGCTCCACAGTCTAGGTGTCTCTTTTGCACTGTTATTCATTTTTTGTACAATATTTGATTTTTCCCCTCAGGTGTTGTCACCATAAATCTCCTGCCACTGCATCACATTTGAACCCTCACCATAATCCCTTGTTCTCTTCCTTCCCCTGTTTTGACCCATCTCCCTTTTCTTTCCCTTCTGTATGCCTCAGTCCTACAGTTTACCTGAAAGTTTATCTTTGTTTTTTCTCACCCTTTGTTTGGTTTCCCTATATCCCTCTTATAAGTGAAACCATCTGATATTTTTCTTTTTCCTTCTGACTTATTTCACTGAGAATAATCCCATCCAGCTACATCCAACTTGATGCAAATGGCATGGGTTAATCTTTTTTGATGCTGTGTGGTATTTCATCATGTATATATACCACATCTTGATCCAGTCATCTGTTTTGGGGCATTTGGTTTGTTTTCCATATGTTAGGTATTGTAAATAATGCAGGTTTCCTTTCAAATTAATTTTCTTGTGTCCTTTGGGTAAATTTACAGGAGTGGAATCACAGGATTATAGGGTAGATCCATTTTCAGTAATTTGAGGGTTCTCAACAAAGCTTTCCATAGTGGTTGGACCAGTTTGCATTCCCACCAGCAGTGTAAGAGGGTTCCTTTTTTTCCACATCCTCACCACCATTTGTTGTTGCCAGTTTATTTTTTTAATGGGTCATTCTCACAGTGTAAGGTGGTATCTTATTGTGGTTTTGATTTGCCTTTCCCTGATTATAGGTGATGCTAAGCTTTTATTTTTATATTCCCATTGGCTGTTTGCATTTCATCTTTGGAAAGTATCTTTTTGGTCTTTCTGCCTATTTTTTGACTAGGTTGTTTACTTTGGTTTTGTTGAGTGACGTGAACTCCCTCTAGATCTTTGATATTATTTCCTTATCAATCATATGAAATGCAAATATTTTATCCCAATCTGTAGGTTGTCTCTCCATTATGGTTGGTTTTTTGCTGTACAGAATCTTTTTAGTTTGATGTCCCAGCTCTTTATCTTTTCCTTCATTTTCTTAAGCAATACATATTTTTAATTAAAAATAATAGCTTTTTAGAGTTTGTGGTGTAGTACCTTTTGTGATTTTTGCATTTGAGTTCCCCTGTAATTATTGATTTTTAACACCCTTTCATATGTTTCTTGACTGAGTGTATGCCTAATCATCAGGGAAATGGAGAACAAAACCACAACAAGGTGTCTCCTCACACCATTTATAATGTCTGTCATTAAGAAGAAAAAGGTACCAATGTTGGATCAAGGAGAACCCTGTGCACTGTGGATAGGAATGTAAGTTGGTTATGGAAAATAACACAGAAGTTCCTCAAAAATTAAAAATAGATCTACCATATGATCTAGCAATCCCACTTTTTGTAATACCCAGAAGAATGCAAAAAGGATACTAAAAAAGTTCAAGTACTCCCATATCTGTCACGATATTATTAGCAATAGCCAAGATATGGAAACAGTCTAAGAGTCCACCACAGAGTGAATAGATGAAGAAGATGTAATATATATGGTATGTGCATATATGTAATAGATTTTGTACCTATGTACCTAATATATACAATTAAATGACATTCAACATGAAAAAGAAGGTCATCCTGTCACTTGTGATTAACATGGATGGGCATGGAGCTAAGTAACCTAAGACAGGCAGGCAAAAACTATTAGGGCTATTGTTTTGCTTTTTCAGTTTCAAAATTACTTTATACGTGTGTAGTATTATACCTTTATTATATATTTAATTTGTAAATCATTTTTTTCTATTCTATCACTTGTCCTTTGCACCCTCAATAGCATACACAAAAGTCATTAATTCGGTGAAGTCAAATTTATCTCTTTTTTAATTTGTGCTTTTGGTATCTTACTAAGACACACTTCTCAAAATCCCACCTAGTCAAAAGTATCAAAATTCTATTACTGAAGTGCTGGATTCAGTTTGCTAGTATTTTTCATGAAGATTTTCCATATATAATCAGAAAAGTTACTGGTCTGTTATCTTCCATTTATATATCTTTGTTCAGTTTTGATATCAAATTAATACTAACATGATTATATAATTTAAAAAATATTCATTGTGTGGGCCTCCCTTGTGGTGCAGGTGGTTGAGTGCAGCACTGGGAAAGTGTCTGCAGGCTCAACAGTGCTGGTTTGATCCCCACTGGCCTCGGAGAATCCCACATGGTGAGCCAGAGCTCTCCTGACTCACCCGCTGCCCCCCTCAGCAGGGTATTTCAGTCAGTCAGCCTGTTCTGTTCTGTTCCCTACTCTGTATCTGGTGAATCCTCTTACCCTCCTGTGCATCTGGATGGTGCCCCTGCTCTTGTATAAATAAAATAAAAAATAAATCTTTAAAAATATTCCTTTTGTTATGTTGGTAAAGCTTGAGAAGAATGGATGTAAATTGGTGGTTAGCAGAACTGAAAAGTGGAAGTGTTAAGACTAATATATATAGAAGGAAATATAGGCGAAACACTACGTGATTTGCACATCAAAGACATCTTTACAGACACATCACCCAAAGCAGTGATAGTGAAGGCAAAGATAAACAGCTGGGACTACATGAAATTAAAGAGCTTCTGCACAGCAAAAGAGACAATAACAAAAACAAAGAGAAACCCCACCAACTGGGAGAACATTTTTGCACCCAACACTAATGATAAAGGACTGATCACAAAAATCTGCAAAGAGCTGATGAGACTCAGCAACAACAAAGAAAATAATCCAGTCAAAAAATGGGCAGAAGAGCTAAAAAGAAACTTCTCTGAAGAGGAAATGCAAATGGCCAACAGGCATATGAAAAAATGTTCAACATCACTTGTCATCAGGGAAATGCAAATCAAAACTACCATGAGATACCATTTTACACCAGTGAGAATGGCACATATTAAAAAAACTAGCAACAACAAATGTTGGCGAGGGTGTGGAGATAAAGGAACTCTCCTGCACTGTTGGTGGGAGTGCAAACTGGTCCAACCACTGTGGAGAGCTGTGTGGAGATTTCTGGACCTACTAAACATAGAGCTTCCATATGATCCAGCAATTCCACTCCTAGGTATTTACCCAAAGGACACAGAAACATCAATTCCAAAGAGCACCTGCACCCCTATGTTTATAGCAGCACTGTTTACAATAGCTAAGCTTTGGAAACAACCCAAATGCCCAAAAATAGATGACTGGATCAAGAAGATGTGGTCCATATATACCATGGAATATTACTCAGCATTCAAAAAAGATAAACACATGCAATTTGCAGCAACATGGATGGCGCTGGAAGGGATCATGCTCAGCGAAATAAGCCAAAAAGAAAAAGAAAAATACCGGATGGTCTCACTCATAGCAGGAATCTAGAAAACTTAAATAAGGGACCAGGAAAATGAATAACTATAAGAAAGTGAAAATCAAAATCAACAAAAAACTATGAACCAGAGACACTTTTAGGGGGGCGGGGGCGGGAGGGGAGGGATTGGGGTCAGAATGGGGGGGGCTGCAATTGTATGGGGAATATAAAAATAAAATTTATTATTTAAACAAGAAAAAAAAAGACTGAGACTTTCCCTTCAAGGGATGTTTTTAATTATGGATTGAGTCTCTTTATTTAAAGGTCTATTCACAGTTTCTATTTCTTCTACAATAGTTTTGGTTGTGCTAACATGTCTGGGAAATCATCCAATTAATATAGTTCATCTAATTTATTGGAGTATATTGTTCATACTATTCTTTTGTGATTGTTGTTAGTGTTGTCTTTTATTGTCCAAAACCAATTATACGTCAATTTTTTTTAATTTTAAACTCACTATTCTTTTGTAAGCCTTTTTTATTTCTTTATTGTTGATAGAGTGCCCTCACTTTTATTTCTGATTTTAGTAACTTAACTCTTAATATTTGTTTGTGTATCCAAATGTATGTTACTTGATGGAAATTTGGAAAAATCCTCCTCCCTTGTACACACTGAATATATAGATACATATAAAACAGTTCCCTCTGATAAAACACACACAAAAAAAAATAGCTGAGCAGCCCTCCCCAACAAATTTTTAAAAATACCACACAAAGACTGGTATGAGAGAGAGAAAGATATTGATCTCACGAAAAACTCCACCACTGGCAGAGTGAGTCGAATTGGAAGGAACTTGCAAAATCCAGAGTTTCTCCCTAAGGAACAAGGGTCATAACCCACATCATGCACCAAAACCCTTAAGGATATGTATGGTACGGATAGTCCCTAGAACATCTAGTTTTATAAACCAATAGATATTTTGCCCAAGAGACCAAAACATATGAAAGAATTTGAAATACTTTTCTTAAAGTACTCATACATGTATTCACTCACCTCAGAGCCCAAAGCAAATGCAGGAATTTGAAAAATACTTAGACTATATGTCAAAGAGATTCATTTGCGATCTGAAAGCATCTTTTGCTAGAGATCTGCTCCAGCAGAATGTAGTGTCAGGAGTCCCTGAAAGTAGAGGATAGCATCAGCAAAAACTGAGGGCTGAGGGGAAGAGGGATGAGGCAGACACAGACACTCTTATATTGGTGCAAGTATCTCCTGCTGAGGGTCTCATCGGGTCTTTATTTTATACAGTAAGGTGAGCGGTGATATTACATCAGCATAACCATTGAAGCAAAACAATCATTACATATTTTCTCATGAACATATAGAGACCCTCTTGGTCTCATACCAAAAGGGCACTTCTTTGATCACCTCAAGAAAAACATCAGGGATAATTGGTTTTCTTGGTGCAACTCATTTCCCATCATGATCAATTATCTAAGACAGCACAATATTCAGTAACAATTAATCATCCTATTAAACTTTCTTAGTTTCAGAGTGGGCGTGAATGTCCTATCCTATATTCTACTTACTAAAATCAACCTATCTCCCTAGCACACAAATAATCTAGCTAATTTATCAATTACTTCAAAGTGGCCTAAAGTAACTCATCAAATCTATTTTAATCCTACAGAAGTCTAACTCTTAATTAGAAATACCTAACCTCCATACAACCTGCAAATTCTTGACCTTTTGCATACACCAGGAAGTGTACTGCTGCCCCAAATACGTACCCCCTGGGTTAGGCTATGGTTTCCAAGCATAGCTGGTTCTGGGAAGCTTGTTCTCCATAGTTCTCAGGGCCAAAACATTTATTTCCTACCTATACCTTTAGCAATTTTACTTTCTTTAGTAATGATCCAAGCGTAAGAATAATAGGCCAATTAATGCTTAGGTCTGAGTTAGCTTTTCACAAGCCAAGTTATAACTAACTTACTTTTGCATTAACCAAGAACAAACAGGAGAGTATTAGTAGGTGTTGCTGTGGAAACTCCCTTAATCAGATCTTCTGGGACATGCAGAACTCCCCTCTTCTCAGGAGACTCCCCCAATGCCCGGACCTTGTCAAGAGTCGGCACAGGTAGCGCCGCCTACACCATCTCTCCCTTTTTTGTTTTTGTCTCTTGGCCACTGTGTCACTGGTACTGGCCGGCATCTTTTTGGTGTGCTCTTTCTGGGATGTCAGAAACTGGTGGTCCAATCTAGTCAAATACTGTTATGCCAGAAGTCCAGTAGGGTAGTGGTACTATGAATATGTTAATGATCGTCATCACAGAATATCTCCTCCTTCTGTATTTGTTTAATTCCAAAGGTGTGTCTTGAGGTCCCACAGACTGCCCTGGAGGTCAGGTGGCTGGATTGCCCACTGGGCTCTAAATTGCTGGATCCCTCTCTGGGCTCGTCTCCCTGCCATGCAGGGCCTGGCTTATGGGGGCCTTCATCTCACCTCTGGCTGTGGGGGCCCTTTCCTAATTCCAGTCTCAGTGGGTTCTGGAGCAAAGATCCCTATTCTAAAATGGGGAGTCAGAAGGGCGCTTCCCCATGCCCGCAGTCTGCCCAGTATTGGCTAGATCCCCCTCTGGACTCCATCTGGTGGCCAGATGGGGCCTGGCATGTGGGGACTTTTCAGCTCACCTCTGGCTAGTTCCAAGCAGTCTCGGTTGATGCAAAGATCCCTATTCCAAATTGGCTAGTCAGAGGAGCACCTCCCTGTGCCCACAGTCTGCCCTGGCGGTGGCTGTATCCCCTCTGGGCTCTGACTGGGGGCCAGACAGGGCCTGGCGTGTGGGGGCTTTTCAGCTCACCTCTGGCTGTGTGGGCGGCCCTTTCCCAGTTCCAAGCAGTCTCAGTGGTCCTGGATGCAAAGGTAAAGATCCCTATTCTAAAATGGCAAGTCAGAAGGGCATTTCCCTATGCCTGTGGTTTGCCCTGGTGGTGGCTGGATCCCCTCTGGGCTCCGACTGGTGGTGACCAGATGGGGCAAGGCTTGTGGGGACTTTTCAGCTCACTTCTGGCTGTTGGGGACAGCCCTTTCCTAGTTCCAAGCAGTCTCAGTAGTGCCGGACACAAAGGCGAAGATCTCTATTCTAAAATGGCCACTCCTATACCATGCATATTATACCTTCTTTTATTTCTAAATTCTATAACAAGACATTCGATCTCCTCCAGCTTCACCACATAAACTCTGACAGAGCATTGTTTCCCTATCTATTTCCATAGCTTTAAATTCATACTTGCATATAAATTCTTAAGCTTTAGAGTATTAACTTCTTAATCTCTAAATTGTAGACTAGTGTAAAAATTGTCACACCATTATTCCAATAGATTGGAAACCTTACATATAACTTCATAAGTTTAGAATATGCACTCCAATTTTTGCTAGGTGGCAAAATACATTTGATTCATAGATCCAAATATCTTGATTTCCCTTGCTATAAAGGGGAAAAACTAATTTCAACAGAATGAACTAGATAGTCAATGAATTCTCATTGTTAAATATAGTAAAATATTTAATTTTCCAAAAGAGATGTTGGAAATTACTTAAGTGGTGTTAAAAAAAAAAGATTCAGAGCATAGTTACCTTTGCTAAACTTCCAATAGAACTTATTGCCTAAGACATTGTAATTTCAGTTTATCCTATGGGTAAAAACTCCAATCCAATCAATCTGAAGTAAACCAAAAAGGGCATTTTTCCTGAAATGATCCTCTCTTTATTTCCCTTGCTTACCCCTTTCTCTTTTTATTTTTTTCCTGCTGAAGGGGTTTATCCCATCTGCATCAATCTACTTTTTTACATGGTCAAGGGAAACATGGGAGCAGTCTCTGGTCAGTCTAGTCCCATGGAAATGACGCAGCCTCTGTCCACTGCTCCACCTACTGGAAATAAGAAGGATGTACAAGTGGGAGGGGAGTCCCTGCTCCCAAGCTGGGCTCTTGAGACCCTCTGGCCGAGATGCAAAAGAGGACTGGCTGCACAGACACTGATGAGGACGGGCAAGGAGCCTTTGTCTATTATTAGAAAGAGCAAGGAAAGAGGCTCTGAAGGGAATTCTCTGGACATAAGAGAGATGCTCTTAGGTTCCAGGACTATGAATCTATATAGACTTTAGAGCTAGGGGTTGATAATAAAGGAATTAAATTTTATTGGCTGAGAAAGTAAGGACTGTGGACTTGGCTAAAGTCCATTTGTCCATCCAAGCATGGTCAATTTTCCCTGTTAATGTGAGCACCAATCAGCTGCAGCTGAGCAGCTGCAAGGGCCCATGCCCATCACCTGGGTGAGTAGATCATGGAGACTGTGTCTGCAGTTCAGGGACCAAGGTCTGTAAAGAGATAGCTCAGAAAGGCACAGGTTGTGGGCAGGGGAGAAGTAGGGGGGGGAATTAAAGAAAAAACACTATGGCCCAGAACATTTATAAGCAGGTGTCAGGTCTCGGTGTTGCCTCTATTTAACCTCTTGCTTATCAGACTGATAAAAATAACAGGAACAGAAAAGTTTGTCCTGGAGACCTAACCCTCTCTCTCTGTCTGGGGATGCTTCCTATCTTACTTCTACCTGACCATAGAAATCCATGCTAACATTTCTTGGTCAAAACTTGGTGTGGTGATTTGAGTTTAATACAAATATTGGACCTATTATTTCTTGATAATACTCAAAACCTCATGATATCAAATCAATTGTTATTCTTGTTAGCTAACATGAGCTAATTCTTATCAGTAAGCATGAGTAAAATTAAAGTATTGCACCTTTTGTTATTTCTTAATACATGCTTGTTTCAAGTTTAACCATCACATTTTAAGCTAGTTTCAATTACATTTCTGTTATAGTCCACCACCCAAAAGAGTGGTCCTTTGCCTTCTAGAGAAAGAACTCACCAGAGAGCACTAGGTATAGTTGAACCAGAAGAGTTTTTATTAAAGACTTGTTTCCAAGTGACCAGTGCCAGGAAGGAGAATTAAGAGTTAAAGGGTAAGTCTACAGGGCCTAGTGGAGGAGAGGAGCATCATAGCTTGTTTGTCTTAGGCTATGCCCTGGTGATGGAAGCTTAGCATAGAAAATTTAGAATAGAAGCTTCAGAAAACCACCTACAGTGAGGGTAGAAATGATTAACAAGTCATTAAACCAGCTATGGAAAAATCCATAATCACAGGCCAGAGCTAGGATATGGAGAATTGTTAATACTGAATGCCAGTTTAGTTTCTTTGGTCAATAAAAAGACACTGAATCAAGGAAAAGGAAAGTAGTTTATCTGGTTGACAAATTGAGAACGGCAGCAGACTAGTGTCTGAAAGACCGCCATCCTGCTTTTTGACAGAGAGAAGGGGTAGAGACTTGCTTCCAAGTTATAGGGAGAGTTTCAGAGTTATAGGGAGTAAAGAAGGGAAGGGTAATGAGCAAAGGTCACCATTTCATCCTTCTGACACAAGCATCTGGAAATTTGGGGGGAGATGCAGGTTGGCATCCACTTGCTTTGCTCTCACTTGGTGGTGAGAGCCATTCTGGTGCTATTTTCCCAGCATGTTTGTTTTTTTTGGAATGTAAGAAAACAAGGTTGTTAAGATTAGGGGGTAAATAAAGGAAATGGGTAGGGCAAAAAGAGAGACAAGTGTTTAATTAATGTATCATTTCCCCGACTGGCAGTTTGACCTTCCATTTCTATAGGAGACAAAGGCAGTGTAATCATATACCTACTTCCTGCTGCCCTGGGCAGTTTGGGATTTTATTATGGAAGGATTGATTGTGTGGTGATACAACAGCTCTTCATTGCTGCATCATATTTCCCACTGCCAGTTATGACCTTTCCCTTTTAGGGGATCCCTTCCTCAAGATGATGTAATTTACTAGTTTTTAAAAACATTTGGATTACTAGTAGATGTCTTTGCGATACTGAGCAAACCTATGCAAAATAGTTAGGATCCATCCCTGACTGAAGAGGCCCAATTTTATCCAAAGGTAAACTGTATCTATTTTCAGATCTTTTTTCCTTTTTGCATAAATTCATAGAGCAGAATAATCAGGCAGTATTTTGTTGGCTTTGTTGAACACTCCATAACTGTACAACATTTAGCCAGTCAGACAGCCTTCAGAATCAAGGCCACAGTCTTACCAGGCTTCCCCTAAGACTTCCTCTTCTCAAAGTATACGGGCTTTACCCTAGGGTTTTTCCAGCCCTGCCTATTGAGGTAAGCTTCACCACCTTCAAGGAGGTTTCAGGAATCCTGTATACAGTGGCAGATTCTTCTTGGCTCAGTTCAAATCCAATTCCCAAAAGAATTTCAATCAAAGCCTTGTAATAAAACATGTTTCCAATTCTCTAGTTTAAACAAAATTCCCTATTGAGATTACAAATAGATAGACAAAATTTCATGAGAAGTACAAATATTGCCTACAAGATTTGCTTTTATTTTTTACATATTGGGATGAGAGAGAAAAGCAAAAGTTCTAGTTTGGTTAAAAAAAAAGAAGAAAATTGCCATTGTAACAGATCATATCTCACTTTAAAGACAAGCTTAATAGAGATAAAAGGCAAAACATTAAAACTCAGTATTTCTTTTTAAGTCAATAAAAAAATGAAAATATTTGTCATGGAATTTTGTCCCCTGTGGTACCAAGTCTTCATGTCTAGATCTTTTGTTGTTAATTTTCATAAATCAAATATTTTATAGATTCAGTAATTTTTTCAGTTCCACAGCAGACTTATATTTCCAGAGTACTGTCACTCCTTTTTCTGTGATTTTTCTGCATACAAAGCTTACTAAGTAACCTCTATAAATAACAAAAGACTAAAAATAATTTGAAATTTGAGTATAAAACAACAGGAAATGAACTTACCTCAATTTTGTGACATAAGTGTTTGAGTATAATAAGAATTGACCAATAATACCATATCACAACACATGGGTTTTTTCCAATAAATTTTATTTTTATATTCCCCATAAAATTGCAACCCCCTTATTTTGACCACAATCCCTCCACTCACTGCACCCCACCCCCCATAGAATGTCTTTGGTTCATAGTTTTTTGTTGATTTTGATTTTCACTTTCTTATACTTATTCATTTTTCTGGTCCCTTATTTAAGTTTTCTAGATTCCTGCTGTGAGTGAGACCATCCGGTGTTTTTCTTTTTTCTTTCTGGCTTATTTCGCTGAGCATAATCCCTTCCAGCGTCATCCATGTTGCTGCAAATGCATGTGTTTATCTTTTTTGAATGCTGAGTAATATTCCATGGTGTATATGTACCACATCTTCTTGATCCAGTCTTCCATTATTTTGGGGCATTTGGGTTGTTTCCAAAGCTTAACTATTGTAAACAGAGCTGCTATAAACATAGGGGTGCGGCGCTCTTTGGAATTGATGTTTCTGTGTCCTTTGGGTAAATACCTAGGAGTGGAATTGCTGGATCATATGGAAGCTCTATGTTTAGTAGGTCCAGAAATCTCCACACAGCTCTCCATAGTGGTTGGACCAGTTTGCACTCCCCCCAACAATGCAGGAGAGTTCCTTTCTCTCCACATCCTCGCTAACATTTGTTGTTGCTAGGTTTTTTTTTTAATATGTGCCATTCTCACTGGTGTAAGATGGTATCTCATGGTAGTTTTGATTTGCATTTCCCTGATGACAAGTGATGTTGAACATTTTTTCATATGCCTGTTGGCCATTTGCATTTCCTCTTCAGAGAAGTTTCTTTTTAGCTCTTCTGCCCATTTTTTGACTGGATTATTTTCTTTGTTGTTGTTGAGTCTCATCAGCTCTTTGCAGATTTTTGTGTTCAGTCCTTTATCATTAGTGTTGGGTGCAGAAATGTTCTCCCAGTTGATGGGGTTTCTATTCCTTTTTGTTATTGTCTCTATTGCTGTGCAGAAGCTCTTTAATTTAATGTAGCCCAGCTGTTTATATTTGCCTTCACTATCACTGCTTTGGGTGATGTGTCTGTAAAGATGTCTTTGATGAGCATATCACATAATGTTTCACCTATATTTCCTTCTATGTATTTTATGGTTTCAGGTCTTATGTCTAGTTCTTTAATCCATTTTGAGTTGATTTCTGTGTATGGTGTGAGGTAGTGGACAAGCTTCATTCTTTTGCATGTAGCGACCTAGTTTTCCCAGCACCATTTATTGAACAAACTTTCTTTGCTCCAATGCATAGTCTTTGCTCCTTTGTCAAAGATTAGTTGACCATAACTCTATGGGTTTATTTCTGGATTTTCTATCTGATTCTATTGATCTGGGTTTCTGTTCTTGTTCCAATACCATGCAGTTTTGATGATTATGACTTTGTAGTACAGTTTGAAGTCTGGGAGTGTGATGCCTCCATTCCCTTTTTTTTTTTTTTTTTTTTTTTCAGGAGAGCTTTGGCTATTCGGGGGTTTTGGTGATTCCATATGAATTTCATCAATAATTGTTCTATTTCTTTGAAGAATGACATTGAAATTTTTGTTGGAATCGCATCGAATCTGTGTATTGCTTTTGGTAGGATGGCCATTTTAATAATGTTTATTCTTCCAATCCATGAGCAGGGGATATCTTTCCATTTCTTTGTGTTTTCTTCTATTACTTTGAACAGTGTTTTATAGTTTGCTTTGTATAGCTCCTTTACCTCTTTTGTTAGATTTATTCCCAAGTATTTGAATTTTTTTGTTTCAATAATAAAAGGGATTTTTTTTATTTCTCTTCTTCAGATTTATTGTTTGTTTATAGGAAGGCTACTGACTTTTGCTTGTTGATTTTGTATCCTGCCACTTTACTGAACTGATTGATGAGTTGAATTAGTTTTTCTGTGGAGTTTTTGGGGTACTCTATGTATATTATCATATCATCTGCAAATAGCGATAGTTTGTCTTCTTCTTTACCTATTTGGATTCCTTGTATGTCTTTCTCTTGTCTTATTGCTCTGGCTAGGACTTCCATTATTATATTGAAAAGCAGTGATGAGAGTGGACATCCTTGTCTTGTTCCAGATCTTAATGGAAATGCTTTCATCTTTTCACCATTGAGAATGATACTGGCTCTTGGCTTGTCATAGATGGCCTTTATGATGTTGAGGTATGTTCCTTGTATCCCAAGAATTTCAAGGGCTTTTGTCATGAATGGGTGTTGCACTTTGTCGAAAGCTTTCTCGGCATCTATTGACATTATCATATATTTTTCATATTTCTTTTGGTTTATGTGTTGGATAACGTTGATTGATTTTCAGATGTTGAACCATCCTCGTGTCCCTGGAATGAATCCTACTTGGTCGTGGTGAATTAGCTTATGGATACATTTTTGGATTGTGATAGATAAAATTTTATTTAGGATTTTTGCATCAGTGTTCATTAGGGAGATTGACCTGTAGTTTTCCTTTTTTGTGTTGTCCTTGTTCGGTTTTGGTATTAGTGTAATGTTGGCTTCATAGAACGTGTTTGGTATTGTCCCCTTCTTCCTAATTTTTTGAAAGAGTTTGTGAAGGATAGGCACTAATTCATCTCTGAATGTTTGGTAGAATTCATTTGTAAATCCATCAGGTCCTGGGCTTTTGTTTTTGGGGAGGTTTTTGATTACCATTTCAATTTCACTGCTTGTAATTGGTCTGTTTAGGTGTTCTATTTCTTCTTTATCTAGTTTTGGGTGATTGCAGAGTTGTAGGAATTTGTCCTTCTCCTCTAGATTGTTGAACTTGTTTCCATACAACTGTTTATAGTAGTTACTGATTATTCTTTTGATTTCTGCTGTGTCCGTTGTGATTTCTCCTCTTTCATTTATGATCCTGTTTATTTGTGCTTTCTCCCTTTTTTTCCTTTGTGAGCCTGGCTAGAGGTTTGTCTATTTTATTGATTTTTTCGAAGAACCAGTTCTTGGTTTCATTGAACTTTTGCATTGTTTTTTTAGTTTTGATTTCATTTATTTCTGCTTTGGTTTTTATTATTTCTTTTCTTCTAACGGTTTTGGGGTTTTTTGTTGTTGTTCTTTTTCTAGATCTTTGATCTTCAAGATTAGGTTGTTTCTTTGAGTTATTTCTTGTTTCTTGATGTGAGCCTCTATTGCTATATATTTTCCTGTTATTACTGCTTTTGCTGCATCCCATACATTTAGTAAATTGGTGTCCTCTTTGTCATTCAATTCAAAGAATTTTTTAATTTCTTCTTTGATCTCCTCATTAGTCCAGTGATCTTCCAGTAGTGTGGTTTTCAATCTCCATGAGGTAGGAGAGTTCCTTGCCTTGTTTTTATGGTTTTTTTCTAGCTTGATGCCTTCATGGTCAGAAAAGATGGTTGGTATGATTTCAATCTTGGTGTATCTGTTGATGTTTTTCTTGTGCCCCAGTATGTGATTAATCTGGAGAATGATCCATGTGTGCTTGAGAAAAATGTGTGCTCCATTTTTTTTGGGGGGGGGTTAGTGTTCTATAGATATCTGTTAAGCCTGTGCACTCTAGGTCCTTATTTAGAGCTTTAGTTTCTTTACTTATTTTTTGTCTTGTTGATCTATCCATTGTTGATAGTGGTGTGTTGAAGTCTCCCACTACGTATGTGTTTTCTCTGATGTCTGTTTTCAGAGATGAAAATAGTTGTCTAATATATTTTGGTGCTCCTTCGTTTGGTGAATATATGTTAATGAGTGTTATTTCTTCTTGAAGTATTGTCCCGTTGATCATAATGTAGTGACCGTTGGGGTCTCTTTTTACCTTTTTGAGTTCGAAATTTTTTTTATCTGATATAAGTATAGCTGTTCCTGCTTTCTTTTTTGGTCCATTTGTTTGTAGGATTGTTTTCTATCCTTTAACTTTGAGTCTATTTTCATCTTTTGTAGCTAAATGTGTTTCCTGGAGACAGCAAAAGGTAGGGTTTTGTTTCTTAATGCAGCCTGTGACTCTCTGTCTTTTTATTGAAGAGTTTAGTCCATTTACATTTAGAGTTAATATTGATATGTTAGCATCTGTATATGCCATTGTATTTGTCTTTCCTTTGATTTTATTTATTTATTCTTTTAATAACATTTTATTGGCCTTCTTTCGTTGTTATTCGTCCCTCTGAGGTTCTGGCTTTTGGACTCCTTGTTGTATTTTTTGGAGTGGGGGATTTGTCATAATGAAATTCCAGAGTTTCTGTTCAACTGGGAAGTTCCTTATTCTTTCTTCATAGAGGAAGGAGAGCTTTGTGGGGTAGAGTATTCTTGGTTGACATCTATTTTCTCGGAGTGTTTTGACTATGTCCCTCCACTCTCTCCTTGCCCATAGTGTTTCTTCGGAGAAGTCTGATGTCAGCCTAATTGGTTTTCCTTTGAATGTTATCTGCTTCTTCCCTCTTGTCAGCTTCATTATTTTTTTCCTTGTCCTGGATTTTTGAGAGCTTTACTATTATGTGTCTTGCTGTATTTTTCTTTTTGTCGTGGAAGTTTGGTGTTCTTCTTGCTTCTTGTATATCAATTTTCAGCTCCTTCTTCACATTTGGGAAGTTCTCTTCAATTATCTCCTGGAATATTTTCTCTTCCTACAGCTGTCTCTTCTCCTTCTTGTATTCCTATATCTCTTATATTTCCTTTCCTCATGTTGTCAGATAGTTTCCAATGTCTTTCTTCTCTCTTTTTCCTTCTTACTTCTCTTTCCTTTTCTGTTTTGGTTCTTTTTATTTTTGTGTCTTTAAGAGTACTTATTCGTTCTTCCGTTTCATCTATTCTGCTTTCATTGTTTTCCCAGAGTTCTTTAGTGCCTCCATTAATTCTTTGATCTCCTGCATTTCTTTTTCTTCCCTTTTTAGGGACTCAATTTCATTCTTCTGATCATTGATTATTTTTGCCTTATCATTGTTTTCTTTTATGACTTCTGTCAGTTTTTTAATCATGGCAATTTTAAATTCTATTTCTGGAAGGCTCAGACGTTCTTCCAAGTTACTGTCGTTGCAATCTGGGGGGTGGTTTTCTTTTTGTGGTTTGCTTTTTTCCTGAGGAGTTGCTAGGTTGTGTGTGGTTCTTCTCCTCCCTACTGTCTGTTTTCTAATTTGCCATATGCATTGGGACACTGTGTTGCTGGGACTGGCGTGCATCTTGAGTGAACTCTGCTCCCCTCTGGCTCCTCCAGGAGCCATCTGTCCGTTTCAAGAAGTCTTTAATGAAGAAATGTCCCTGTTCTAATATCCCGATGTGGTGACACACTCCCCTGCGTACCTGGTCTGCCCTGGTGGTGAGTTCCCGCTCCCTTTCTGGACTATGACTGCAGGCCTGAAGGGTGGTCATGTGGGCAAACTTCCCAGCTCACCTCTGGCTCCTCTGGGAGCCTTTTGCTGGTTTCAGCCAGTCTTTACTGAAGAAATGTCCCTGTTCTAAAATGGCAATGCGGGACGCAGTCTCTGTGTGCCCGGTCTGCCACGGCGGTGTGTTTCCGCTTCCCCTCTGGGCTTGGACTGCAGGCCAGAAGCTGCCTGGCATGGGCGAAATTCTCAGCTCACCTCTGGCTCCTCAGGGAGCCTTCTTCTGGTTTCAGGCAGTCTTTAATGAAGAAATGTCCCTGTTCTAAAATGGCCATGCGGGACATACTCCCTCGTGCCTGGTCTGGCCTGGTGGTGGTTTCCCGCTCCCCCTCTGGGCTGGGACTGCAGGCCAGAAGGGGCCTGACATGGGCGAACTTGCCAGCTCACCCTGGCTCCTGAGGGAGGCTTCTGCTGGTTTCAGGCATTCTTTACTGAAGAACTGTCCCTGTTGTAAAATAGAAATGTGGGACGCACTCCCTGTGCTCCCAGTCTCAGGCACACTCTTCTGCATGCCCGGTCAGCCCGGCCGTGGGTGCCCGCTCCCCCTCTGGGTTCGGACTGCTGGTCAGAAGGGGCCTGGCATGGGTGAACTTCCCAGATTACCACTGGCTCCACCACTGGGAGCCTTCTGCTGGTTTCAAGCAGTCTTTACTGAAGAAAGGTCCCTGCTCTATGGGGTGTTGGTGATTTTTTTCTGGTCACTAGGTGGCACCTGAGATCTCTCCTAGTGTCCTTGGGGAATTGTATATTTCACTCCATGGGATGGGGAATAGAGTGGGAGTGGTGTGGAAAGCCTCAACGGCTTTGGGGTGCTATGACTGCCTTGTGCCCCACCGTTGTGGGGAACCCACACCCCGAATTCCGTGCCCCAGTCTCAGTTCCAAAGCCCTCAGGTCCAGGACGTGGGCTGTAGCCCAGTTCAGTGGCGCCTTTTGTCCCCCCCACCCACTCCCGTGTCCAGGCGCCTGGTTTCTGATTACTCAGTGAGGGATATTCACCTCAGTGAGGGCCCCCGCACGTCTCCCCGCAAGCCTAGGTCGCAGGTGTGGGGTGCTGGGCAGCTGCAATCCACGTTTGCTTTTCAGGCGCACTACTTTTCCACACAAGCTTACCAGCTGGCCTGGGGCTGTTTGTAGGTGTCCAGGAGTCTTTGTTTTTCTCTAATGGTGCCTGGAGCAGTTCGCTCACCTCCGCTGTGAATCATGCAGGGTTCTCCACAGCTCCAGTTGATGGGGTGTGGTGGCTGAAATTGTTCCTTTCCACTCACAGTCCTGCTTGATGCGTAGTTTGTTCTTGTTGGTTGTTTTAGTTTTTTTGTTTGTTTGGTTTTTTCCTCCTTTCTGTTGGTCAGAGAGTGCCGACTTTGTGGGTGTGGGAGGGTCAACTTTCTTCTTTGGGTAGTTTGCTGGAGTCGTCCATCCGTTTATCTTCCATGTCCCAGTTCTCACTGGGACCTGCCACTTTTCCTCCATATTAACGTTTTTTTAATGGGAGATCTTACTCGCAGCACTTCCTAGCTGCCATTTTGATCCACCCCCTCGAAATGAAACCTCATATATTTTACAACACTTTTATCAAATTACATTTCTGCTAAAAGGTGTGACTCTTTCTCAATGAAGATGTTTTCTATAAAGTTTTAATATGCCTACATTGGCTACATGTTTTAGCATTTTTTCATGAGGAAAAATATTTATTAGGAGTCCTTATAAGACATCCTATATTTTCTTTATCATCAAAGACTTTGCTATTTCAGAAACTTTATAGCAAGGAGATTTTGTCATAGGCTTAGCAAACTTATACAGATTTTATAAAATAATAATTACCCAGAGTGACTACTAAATGTTTTTAAGAGTAGATCTTCTTCTCTGACAATACTCAACAATGCTGTCAGGACTAGGTTCTTTTCAGCTAACAAAATCTGAAAGTAAAAGGGCACCAAGATTTTAGGTTACATAAAATGTCTTTAATTTCTTATTAAAAACTAGTTTTAAAAGGTGAAGTCCTTTATTTCAGACCTTTTTACAGAAGAAAAACAAGTTATAGTTTGTTTTGGGTAAGTACACTGTTGATATTTAAAACTTAACTTACTCTTATAACAAGTCAGGTGACCACATAAAATTTCTTTTTTTAAAGATTCCTCTCTCAGACCTTGAAACACTTCCTTTTGTTTTGCCATTTTTTATAACATTTC
The DNA here is from genome assembly GCF_964194135.1 of Talpa europaea. Classification (NCBI taxonomy): domain Eukaryota; kingdom Metazoa; phylum Chordata; class Mammalia; order Eulipotyphla; family Talpidae; genus Talpa; species Talpa europaea. The sequence goes on along the minus strand of NC_140079.1, from coordinate 42,837,683 downwards.
ATTTCAAATGATAACCACTTCCATCTTGATATTAAATTCTTCCCACTAACTTTAAAGTGTTTATCCCCAATGTATTTTTAACACATATCTCACTTTACATATATTTAGAGTTATTTCCTATTGTTTTTAATTTGTAGATTGTAAGACATTAAAATAGCTGTTATACCATCAATTCTCTGGACTAGATCACTTCCATATAAACACAATCTTTATTTTTTTTTTATTTTTAGGTGACATGACATTAAAATATTAGTTTCTTACAGTAAGGAGCAAAAAGTAAACCTGAAAGCTCAGTAATTTTACATAAAATGATTTTTAATATTTAACGAATTTTCATTGGTAAACTTAGTAAGACCTTCGCTTTATAAGAGATTTAGAGTACCCTTTAAATAATAATAAAATGAGAAGATTCAAGATGGATTTACCAATTGGAGCTTTGCCTGCTCTTAGGACTGGAATTCCAAATTAATTACAGGATTATAAATGGGATAATTTTATGCACCAGTGTTCTTCTTAGGCTACTGAATAACTGAATGAGCATTAAACAGATGTTGAAAAATCAAGAAAAATTGAAGAAAAACTTAATATTATGTACATCCCCTATAATATGTGAAGATCCAGTATGACTGAGTAACTTGCCAGGTAACGTTAAATGCAGTCTTGAATCCCTTACCTAGTAGAAGTGGTAGAAAAGAGGCAGTTAAGGATTCTCCTGGAAAAGAACTTTATCAAGAGAAGTTTAGGTATAAACAACAAAACAGAAATGTATCTTTGTTGACATAGGCCAGAACTAGTTCAAAATTTAATAGTTTAATTTGAAGCATGTATGCCTTAAATTTATAATGTTGGGCATTAATACTTTTGTTCTATGTTTAAATATGTTTAATTTTAAAAGGTAGCTCTTGGTATTCATAAACATGAAATAGATTTTGAACTATTCTTATTTACCATAAAATCTGTCTCATGATCTCAAAATTTAAGTTTATTATTATTTTCATTAGGATTTGCATAAGCACCATTTATAATTAATTTTAACAAAATAACACTCTAGTGACAAATGACAGAAAGGAGAACACACAAAGAAATCTTTTCCATTTAAAATTTTGATCATCTATGTATTTTATGGTTTCAGGTCTTATGTCTAGCTCTCTAATCCATTTTGAGTTGGTTTTTGTGCATGGTGTGAGGTAGTCATCAAGCTTCATTCTTTTGCATGTAGCGACCCAGTTTTCCCAGCACCATTTATTGAACAAACTTTCTTTGGTCCAGTGCATATTCTTTGCTCCTTTGTCAAAGATTAGTTGACCATAAATCTGTGGGTTTATTTATGGATTTTCTATTTGGTTTCATTGGTCCATATGTCTGTTCTTGTTCCAATACCATGCAGTTTTTATGATTATGGCTTTGTAGTATAGTTTGAAGCCATTCCACTCCTAGGTCTTTACCCAAAGGACACAGAAACATTAATTCCAAAGGACACCTGCATCCCTATGTTTATAACAACAGTATTGACAATAGCTAAGCTTTGGAAACAACACAAATCCCCAAAAATAGATGAGTGGATCAAGAAGATGTGGTATATATACACAATTGAATATTACTCAGCAATCAAAAAATATAAACACATGCAGTTTTCAGCAACATGGATGGAGCTAGAAAGGAACATGCTCAGAGAACTAAGTCAGAAAGAAAAAGAAAAATACCGGATGGTCTCACTCATAGCAGGAATTTAGAAAACCTAAATAAGGAACCAGGAAAAAGACTAATTAATACAAAGTAAAAATCAAAATCAACAAGCAACTATAAACCAAAGACACACTATGGGGGAGGGGGGAGGGAATGGGAAAGGAAGGACTAGGGTCAAAATAAGGAGGGGGTGCAATGCAATTGTAGGGGGAATATAACCAAAATGATAATGCATGCATTGTGCAAAAATGAAAAATTATGTAAGAATTATATAAAATAAAATTTTGATCATGAGTCCTAATTTCTAGAAATAGTTGTTTTACCAATATTTGTGAAGATATTCAGAACAATTTTCATATTATGCAAAGTGATCTATAGATTCAATGCCATCCATATCAAAAACCCCAATTGCCTTTTAAATGAAAGAAATTTAAATTTTTATGTAAAAAAAAGAAATATGGGGCCTCCCCAGTGGCTCAGTGGTTGAGTGCTGGGTTGCGAAGCTGCCTGCAGCCTCTGCAGTGCTCGTTCGATACCCGGCCACTGGGAGAGGGTCCTACATGGCGCAGAGACCTCTCCTGCCACCCGCTGATCCCCTCAGCAGTGTACTTCATCAGTCTGCCTGTTCTGCTCTCTGCTCTGGCTCTGGTGAATTCTCTCACCCTCCCTCACTTTTGACTGTACCCAGTGCTTATATAAATAAATATAAATAAATCTTTAAGAAAAGTAAAATAAAATAAAAAAGAAATTTTTCTTTTGTTTACTTTTTTATTGAAGTAACATTGATTTACAATACAGTACATGATTTAGAAGAATAGGTTCAGACCACCTTACATGTATGTCACCACAACACACCTACCACCAAAGCACTATAGTCCTTTTCCAGATACCATTGGGACCCCTGACCCTTCTATTCCACCCCAACCCTCTCTCCTGAACTTTATTTTTCATGGAATTTTTTTAATCCTAAAATTTGTATGGAAACACAATATACTCAAGTTCTTTAGAAAAATGACTGGCATCACACATTCAGATTTCAAACTATATTACAAAGTTATATTGGGCAAAACAGTATAATATTAGCATAAAATAGAGACATCAATCACAGGGACAGAATTAAGAACACAGAAATAAACTCAAACATTTATAATTTATTAATTAATGACAAAATAATCACCAAAGATATACAAAGAGGAAAGGGTAGTTTCTTCCATAATATTAGGAAAATTGAACAGCACCTGCAAAAGAGTGAGTTGTGCCACTGTCTGTCAACATACAAAAATCAACTTAAAATGAGTTAAGGATCTCATCAGATCTAAAACCATAAAGCTCCTATGGAATAATAAGCAGTAAGTGTTTAGCTACTGGTCTTGACAATGATTTTTTTAAAAAAACATTTATTTATACAAGCACTGTGTACAGTCAGAAGCGCGAGAGGGTGAGAGAATTCACCAGAGCCAGAGCGGGAGCAGAACAGGCAGACTGATGAAGTACACTAATGAGGGGAGCAGTGGGCACAGCAGGAGAGGTCTGCATGCCATGTGGGACCCTAGCCAGCGGCTAGGGATGGAACCAGCGCTGCAGAGGCTACGGACAGCTTCTCAGCCCAGCACTCAACTGCTGTGCCACTGGGGAGGCCGGACAATGATTTTTATTTGCTCTCAATAGCAAAGACAACAAAAGCATAAATAAACATATGGGACAACAAATTTAAAAGCTTCTGAACAGCAAAAGAAAACATCATCAAATTGAGAAAGCAATCTATACAGTTGGATAAAGCATTTACAAAATATATCTGTGATATATGTGTGAGGGGTTACATTCAAATATATCTGTGATATAAGTGTAAGGGGTTACATTCAATAAATTTAAAGAACTTAAGTGATTCAATATATTTTTGATATTATATATTTGCTATTGAGTTGTATGGATTCATTAAATATATATGATTCATTAAATATATATATGCAGATGTCATGTATTTGATATATACATGTGATACGTACTTATATAAGTGTTATATTAAACACTTTTGAAAAATATTTTGAGCACCATGAATGATTCAGATTGTAAGAGAATCATTTCCTAGGACAGAGAAACACACAAGGTGATGTGTGTTGGTCAGTTCTGTACCTCTCAACTCCAATGTGGGTAGACATTCCCAGACCCATGCTTGTGAGGCCATTCTCAATCCTCTTTCCCAATGCCCTTTTGACAGAGATATCATTAACTATATTATGGAACTATTGTTAATTAGTCAATATAGAAGCCATGATTAAAATATGGCAGTGAGCCTGTGTGTGATTATTATGGTCAGGAATATTTTAATAAATACTAAGATGTCAATGAAAAATATTCAACTCTTTCTCTAACAATTTGAACAAGGAAACTCACTTCAGAAATGCAAAGAAAGATCACTATGGATACCCCTGTATGCTAGAGACCACACATGACCTCATTCTGTGAGGAAGGGGACCAATGGACTAGATGACAAAAGGCTATCTGCCAAAGGGGAGGAGGCCCAATGGACTATGGTGGAGGACTATGGGTGCCTTAGTACTCAGTGTGGTATGATAACATACACATGAACAGGTAGGATCATATATTTTTGAAGCATATACAGCGTTATAAACCAATGCTACCTTATTATAAGTAAATAAAGAAGCAGCATATTTCCCAGGGGTCAAAAACATCATGCGTATATTGTTTTTCTCTTATCCCCAGAGAACTGTATCTCTCTGGGATTAGAGAGACAAAAGAAAACCTCATTAATGAAGCTCATGGGATCCCAGTCTCTAAAGTCACAGAAACTATCTATGTTCCCACTGTGCCCTCTTAAGTCTGCCTTACTAATTGCAGGTGATGAGAAAGCACAGCATGTCCAGGGGTCATGAGTGGACCCATCATCCTGGCCATCCTGGAGACAGAGCTTCCAACTTCACCGATCAGCCAAGAAAGGATCTGGGTTACAAAATATATCTGTGATATATGCGTAAGGGGTTACATTCAAATACATTCAAATACTGTTTCTGAACAACTTCTGGGTGACCACAGCATCATCATGGGTACTGGGGGATTTGGAATGGCACAAAGGATTCTTTGTTGGCATTATTTTTGGTGGAGTGAATAGAGAGAGCCAATAAAGGGCAATTTAATGACACAAAACCTGTGAAATTACCATCTGTGATTCTGGTGAGAGATTATTAATACACCTTGACACGTTGGGTCTTTGTTGTTTTTCTTTCAGTCTGTATTCTCTGGTGTTGGCTTTCAGTTATAGGACTTCCCTCCACCCATCAGCAGCATTTCCTTACTGCTTCTCCTTTCTCACCATTGATGATAATATCTAAGATCCCATCTTTCTTCTTGCAGTTGATGAAAAAGAAAGAATGACTATTTAATGCATGATAGGCACTAAACTTCTTGTTGAAGAAAAAAGTAAGATGCTGCACATTTTCTCAAGGGACACACGGTTTAAACTAGGGGAAGGCTCATGGAAATAGAGACAAATTCCTGAGATGGCACTGAAATCCTAGTGATGTGTATCCAAAAGAAGTTGACACAACTTCGGGAGTTTAGTTGAAGACTTTACAGACAAGCTTAAAATAATAATCAAAGACTGAGACTTAAAGTAGATTTGGGATTCTTCCACTGAATAAAGGGTAAGAGGAAGCAGAAAAATAAATGTAAGGATTTATTAAATTATATTTAATAAATACATTTAATAATGTGTATTAAGGATAGAGTAAGTCATGCATAGGAAATGACAAGCAATTCTTTATACCTGACCAATAATGAGGGCATAAAATGTTGAATATGAGTTGGACCAGGGAGGCAACAAGGCAGAGAACAGAGATGTATGTCTTGGTTATTGCATTGCTAATAAATTCTGCAATTACTGGAGTTAGCATAGGATGGGTAGAAATGGGACCCATGATCAGATCCACTGAAAGATCACCCAGCTCAGTGTGACCAACAGAGTGTTGCCTGTGTCCATGCCCTAGAAGAGAGGAGTAGCAGAAATCATAGTCTAGGTTGGTGGGAAGTGAGGAATGGAATGACTCTATGAGCAGTGGAGACTCTGAATGCAAAAATTCTTTGATCAATGCTATGCACAGGTGAGCATTTTATATTCATTATTTTATTTAATTATTTTGGTAAATCAATAGATTTGATGTTGTAATTCCTATTTTATGGATAAAGAGTGTAAGACTTACAGTCATGATGTTGCTTGTTAAAAGCATGTAATGATTCTAGAGTTAAGCTCAGAACTTGATATATCCAAGGTGTTTAGTATCTCTAATATTTTTTAAAAATATTTAATTTTTTATATTATTAAATTAAAAATATAATTTATTTTAAATTATTAAAAATCAATTTTTTTAATTATTTTTAAATGTCCTTATTTTCAGTGAGCTTGAAAGGTTTGAAAACTGGTCAGATATTATTGCAAAATGACCCTATATTTGCATTTGCCCAATGCGTTTGTCAGAGTTTACTGAAATTATGGCTTTTAGGGAGAAGACAATAAATCCACTGAAGTGTTGTATCCTCCCTTAATATGATGTGTACATGCTATCAATAGGACTTATAACTCTTCACTGTGACATATATTACCTCATTGAGTATCTGTCAGATTTCTTGATGGTGTTTTTCCCCAGTCAAACTGTGTTCTTTGTAAGGAAGTTGTCATGTAAACCCACATTTCATGAAAAGACAATTATTTTCCACCTCATTCAGAATGTAATATCTACATAAATTGGATTTTGTATGTATTTATTTGATTATGTAATATTTATTTTAGTTAATCGAGTTACCACCATTTGTTTACATAAGTAAGGGATCATGGATATTTTCATGTCTTTTTTTCAGTTAATATTTATTTTATATAATTTTATTTTATTGCACACCCCCTTATTTTGTTCCTCTTATTTCATTGGTCAAATGTTTCAGTTCTGTTCCTTGGGACTTCTTGCAGATACCGTCTATGTCCCTTTGGACTATTCCTATCATTCAGGTTTGTATGCTTGCTTCTTTCTGACACTGCTAGATGCCATAGGCTCATATGCTATATCTCCTGGTCCAGACCTAGAGAAAGTGGTTGAACAACTGTTCCTTATCACTCCACATCTTCATCAAGCTGTATTGCTTTAATTAGTGTAATAACTATTGTTTACTTATTTACTGATATTGTATTGTCACCTCACTAGACACTTACTTCACCAGAAGAAAAATTGGTAAGGTTTAGTATTTTGAAAGTCCATTTCACTGCCATCTCCCAATGGATTAAGCAATACTTGTAAAACCATTAGTTAAATAATTGTTCAACAACAAAAAACTCAGGATATTTTTTAATAATAAATTTTATTTTTATATTCACAATACAATTGCAACCCCCCCATTCGGACCCCAATCACTCCCCTCCCGCCCCTCACCCCCCAAAAAAAGTGTCTCTGGTTCATAGTTTTTTGTTGATTTTGATTTTCACTTTCTATAGTTATTCATTTTCCTGGTCCCTTATTTAAGTTTTCTAGATTCCTGCTATGAGTGAGACCATCCGGTATTTTTCTTTTTCTTTTTGGCTTATTTCGCTGAGCATGATCCCTTCCAGCGCCATCCATGTTGCTGCAAATTGCATGTGTTTATCTTTTTTGAATGCTGAGTAATATTCCATAGTATATATGTACCACATCTTCTTGATACAGTCATCTATTTTTGGACATGTGGGCTGTTTCCAAAGCTTAGCTATTGTAAATAGTGCTGCTATAAACATAAGGGTGCAGGTGTTCTTTGGAATTGATGTTTCTGTGTCCTTTGGGTAAGTACCTCAGAGTGGAATTGCTGGATCATATGGAAGCTCTATGTTTAGTAGGTCCAGAAATCTCCACACAGCTCTCCATAGTGGTTGGACCAGTTTGCACTCCCACCAACAGTGCAGAAGAGTTCCGTTTTCTCCACACCCTCGTCAACATTTGTTGTTGCTAGTTATTTAATATGTGCCACTGTCTAGTTCTTTAGTCCATTTTGAGTTGATTTTTGTGTATGGTGTGAGGTAGTGGTCAAGCTTCATTCTTTTGCATGTAGCAACCCAGTTTTCCCAGAACCATTTATTGAACAAACTTTCTTTGCTCCAATGCATAGTCTTTGCTCCTTTGTCAAAGATTAGTTGACCATAAATCTGTGGGTTTATTTCTGGATTTTCTATTCGATTCCATTGGTCTGTATGTCTGTTCTTGTTCCAATACCATGCAGTTTTGATGATTATGGCTTTGTAGTATAGTTTGAAGTCTGGGAGTGTGATGCCTCCATTACCTTCTTTTTTTTTTCAGGAGAGCTTTAGCTATTTGGGGTTTTTTGTGATTTCATATGAATTTCATCGATAATTGTTCTATTTCTTTGAAGAATGACACTGAAATTTTGATTGGAATAGCATTGAATCTGTAGATTCCATTTGGTAGGATGGCCATTTTAATAATGTTTATTCTTCCAATCATTGAGCAGGGGATGTCATTCCATTTCTTGTATCTTCTTCTATTTCTTTTAACAGTGCTTCAGAGTTTTCTTTGTATAGGTCCTTTACATCTTTTGTTAGATTTATTCCCAAATATTTGATTTTTTTTGTTTCAATAATAAAAGGGATGGTTTTTATGATTTCTTCTTCTTCAGATTTATTGTTTGTGTATAGGAAGGCTACTGACTTTTGTGTGGTGATTTTGTATCCTGCCACTTTACTGAACTGATTGATGAATTGAATTAGTTTCTCTGTGGAGTTTTTGGGGTTCTCTATGTATATTATCTTATCATCCGCAAATACTGATAGTTTGAAATCTTCTTTTCCTATTTGGATTCCTTGGATGTCTTTCTCTTGTCTTTTTGCTCTGGCTAGGACTTCCAGTAATATATTGAAAAGCAGTAGTGAGAGTGGACATCCTTGTCTTGTTCCAGATCTTAATGGAAATGCTTTCAGCTTTTCACCATTAAGAATGATACTGGCTGTTGGCTTGTCATAGATGGCCATTATGATGTTGAGGTATGTTCCTTGTATCCCAAGAATTTCAAGGGCATTGATCATGAATGTGTGTTGCACTTTGTCGAAAGCTTTCTCAGCATCTATTGATATTATCATATGGTTTTTATATTTCTTGTTTTTGTTTGTTTTTTTTATAATAAATTTTATTTTTATATTCCCCATACAATTGCAACCCCCCCATTCTGACCACAATCCCTCCCCTCCCACAGCCCACCCCCCAAAAAAGTGCCTCTGGTTCATAGTTTCTTGTTGATTTTGATTTTCTCTTTCTTATAGTTATTCATTTTCCTGGTCCCTTATTTAAGTTTTCTAGAGTCCTGCTATGAGTGAGACCATCCGGTATTTTTCTTTTTCTTTTTGGCTTATTTCGCTGAGCATGATCCCTTCCAGCGCCATCCATGTTGCTGCAAATTGCATGTGTTTATATTTTTTAAATGCTGAGTAATATTCCATGGTATATATGTACCACATCTTCTTGATCCAGTCATCTGTTTTTGGGCATGTGGGCTGTTTCCAAAGCTTAGCTATTGTAAATAGTGCTGCTATAAACATACAGGTGCAGGTGCTCTTTGGAATTGATGTTTCTGTGTCCTTTCATATGCCTATTGGCCATTTGCATTTCCTCTTCAGAGTTTCTTTTCTTTTTAGCTCTTCTGCCCATTTTTAGGCTGGATTATTTTCTTTGTTGTTGTTGAGTCTCATCAGCTCTTTGCAGATTTTTGTGATCAGTCCTTTATCATTAGTGTTGTGTGAAAAAATGTTCTCCCAGTTGGTGGGGTATCTCTTTGTTTTTGTTATTGTCTCTTTTGCTGTGCAGAAGCTCTTTAATTTGATGTAGTCCCAGCAGATTTTTATGTTTCTTTTTGTTGATGTGTTGGATAATGTTGATTGATTTTCGGATGTTAAATCATCCTTGTGTCCCTGGAATGAATCTTACTTGGTCGTGGTGAATTATCTTATGGATACATTGTTGGATTCTGATAGCTAAAATTTTCTTGAGCATTTTTGCATCAGTGTTCATTAGGGAGATTGGCCTGTAGTTTTCCTTTTTTGTGTTGTCCTTGTTCGGTTTTGGTATTAGTGTAATGTTGGCTTCATAGAACGTGTTTGCTATTGTCCCTTCCTTCTGAATTTTTTGGAAGAGTTTGTGAAGGATAGGCGCTAATTCGTCTCTGAATGTTCGGTAGAATTCATTTGTAAATCCATCAGGTCTTGGGCTTTTGTTTTTGGGGAGGTTTTTGATTACCATTTCAATTTCGCTGCTTGTAATTGGTCTGTTTAGGTGATCTATTTCTTCTTTATCTAGCTTTGGGTGATTTTAGAGTTGTAGGAATTGGTCCATCTCCTCTAGATTGTTGAACGTGTTTCCATATAACTGTTCATAGTAGTTACTGATTATTCTTTTGATTTCTGCTGTATCCGTTGTAATTTCTCCTCTTTCATTTATGATCCTATTTATTTGTGCTTTCTCCCTTTTTTCCTTTGTGAGCCTGGCTAGGGGTTTGTCTATTTTATTAATTTTTTCAAAGAACCAGCTCTTGGTTTCATTGATCTTTTGGATTGTTTTTTTGGTTTTGATTTCATTTACTTCTGCTTTGTTTTTTATTATTTCTTTTCTTCTACTGGTTTTGGGTTTTTTTGGTTGTTCTTTTTTCTAGATCTTTGAGCTTCGAGATTAGGTTGTTCTTTGAGTTCTTTCTTGTTTCTTGATGTGAGCTTCTATTGCTATATATTTTCCTCTTATTACTTCTTTTGCTGCATCCCATACATTTAGGATATTGGTGTCCTCCTTATCATTCAATTCAAAGAATTTTTTAATTTCTTCTTTGATCTCCTCATAAGTCCAGTGGTCTTCCAGTAGTCCAGTTTTTAATCTCCGTGAGGTAGGAAAGTTCCTTGCCTTCTTTTTATGTTTTATTTCTAGTTTGATGCCTTCATGGTCAGAAAAGATGGTTTCTATGATTTCAAACTTGGTGTATCTGTTGATGTTTGTCTTGTGCCCCAGTATGTGATTGATCCTTGAGAATGATCCGTTTTTTGGGGGTTTAGTGTTCTATAGATGTCTGTTAAGCCCAAATGATCTAGGTCCTTATTTAGAGCTCTAGTTTCTTCACTTATTTTTTGTCTTGTTGATCTATCCATTGTTGATAGTGGTGTGTTGAAGTGTCCCACTACTTATGTGTTTTCTCTGATGTCTGTTTTAGAGTGGACAACAGTTGTCTGATATATTTTGGTGCTCCTTCATTTGGTGAGTATATGTTAATGAGTGTTATTTCTTCTTGAAGTATTGTCCCCTTGATCATAATGTAGTGACCTTTGGGGTCTTTTTTTATTTTGAGTTTGAAGTCTGTTTTATCTGATATAAGTATAGCTGTTCCTGCTTTCTTTTTTGTTCCATTTGCTTGTAGGATTGATTTCCATCCTTTAACTTTGAGCCTATATTTATCTTTTGTAGCTAAATGTGTTTCCTGGAGACAGCAAAAGGTTGGGTTCTGTTTCTTAATCCAGGCTGAAATTCTGTGTCTTTTTATTGAAGAGTTTAGTCCATTTACATTTAGAGTTTATATTGATATGTTAGCATTTGTATTTGCCATTGTGTTTGTCTTTCCTTTGATTGTATTTATTTATTCTTTTAATAACATTTTTTGGCATTTTTTCATTGTTATTCGTCCCTCTGAGGTTCTGGCTTTAGGATTCCTTGTAGTATTTTTTGGAGTGGGGGTTTAGTCGTAATGAAATTCCAGAGTTTCTGTTTGCCTGGGAAGGTCCTTATTCTTTCTTCATAGAGGAAGGAGAGCTTTGCGGGATAGAGTATTCTTGGTTGGCATCTGTTTTCTTGGAGTCTGTTGACTATGTCCCTCCACTCTCTCCTTGCCCGTAGTGTTTCTTCAGAGAAGTCTGATGTCAGCCTGATTGGTTTTCCTTTGAATGTTATCTGTTTCTTCCCTCTTGTCAGCTTCATTATTTTTTCCTTCTCCTGGATTATTGTGAGCTTTACTATTATGTGACTTGCTGTATTTTTCCTTTCGTTCTGGAAGTTTGGTGTTCTTCTTGCTTCTTGTATATCAATTTTCAGCTCCTTCTTCGTGTTTGGTAAGTTCTCTTCAATTATCTCCTGGAATATTTTCTCTGTTCCTACATCTCTCTCCTCTCCTTCTGGAATGCCTATAACTCTTATATTTCCTTTCCTCATGGAGTCAGATAGTTCCCGAAGTCTTTCTTCATTCCTTTTCCTTCGTACTTCTCTTTCCTTTTCTGTTTTGGTTCTTTTTATTTCTGTGTTTTCAAGAGTACTTATTCGTTCTTCCATTTCATCTATTCTGCTTTCATTGCTTTTCCCAGAGTTCTTTAGTTCCTCCATTAATTCTTTGATCTCCTGCATTTCTTTAGCTTCCCTCTTTAGGGATTCCATTTCCTTCTTCTGATCATTGTTTTCCTTTATGAGTTCTGTCATTTTTTAAATCACAACAATTTTATTTTAGTTTTTTATAATAAATTTTATTTTTATATTCCCAATACAATTGCAACCCCCCCATTCTGACCCCAATCCCTCCCCTCCCTCCCCCCACCCCTCAAAAATTGTCTCTGGTTCATAGTTTTTTGTTGATTTTGATTTTCACTTTCTTATATTTATTCATTTTCCTGGTCCCTTATTTAAGTTTTCTAGATTCCTGCTATGAGTGAGACCATCTGGTATTTTTCTTTTTCTTTTTGGCTTATTTCACTTAGCACGATCCCTTCCAGTGTCATCCATGTTGCTGCAAATTGCATGTGTTTATCTTTTATGAATGCTGAGTAATATTCCATGGTATATATGTACCACATCTTCTTGATCCAGTCATCTATTTTTGGGCATTTGGGCTGTTTCCAAAGCTTAGCTATTGTAAACAGTGCTGCTATAAATATAGGGGTGCAGGTGCTCTTTGGAATTGATGTTGCTGTGTCCTTTGGGTAAATACCAAGGAATGGAATTGCTGGATCATATGGAAGCTCAATGTTTAGTAGGTCAAGAAATCTCCACACAGCTCTCCATAGTGGTTGGACCAGTTTGCACTCCCACCAACAGTGCAGGAGAGTTCCTTTTTCTCCACACCCTCGCCAACATTTATTGTTGCTAGTTTTTTTAATATGTGCCATTCTCACTGGTGTAAGATGCTATCTCATGGTAGTTTTGATTTGCATTTCCCTGATTACAAGTGATGTTGAACATTTTTTCATATGCCTGTTGGCCATTTGCATTTCCTCCTCAGAGAAGTTTCTTTTTAGCTCTTCTGCCCATTTTTTGACTGGGTTATTTGCTTAGTTGTTGTTGAGTCTCATCGGCTCTTTGCAGATTTTTGTGATCAGTCCTTTATCATTAAGTGTTGGGTGCAAAAATGTTCTCCCAGTCAGTGTGGTTTCTCTTTTTTTTTTGTTATTGTCTCTTTTGCTGTGCAGAAGCTCTTTAATTTGATGTAGTCCCAGCTGTTTATCTTTGCCTTCACTATCACTGCTTTGGGTGATGTGTCTGTAAAGATGTCTTTGATGTGCAAATCACGTAGAATTTCGCCTATATTTCCTTCTATATATTTTATGGTTTCAGGTCTTATGTCTAGTTCTTTAACCCATTTTGAGTTGATTTTTGTGAATGGTGTGAGGTAGTGGTAAAGCTTCATTCTTTTGCATGTAGCAACCCAGTTTTCCCAGCACCATTTATTGAACAAACTTTCTTTGCTCCAATGCATAGTCTTTGCTCCTTTGTCAAAGATTAGTTGACCATAATCTGTGGGTTTATTTCTGGATTTTCTATTTGATTCCATTGGTCTGTATGTCTGTTCTTGTTCTAATACAATGCAGTTTTGATGATTATGGCTTTGTAGTACAGTTTGAAGTCTGGGAGTGTGATGCCTCCATTCCCTTCTTTCTTTTTCAGGAGAGCTTTGGCAGTTTGGGGTTTTTTGTGATTCCATATGAATTTCATCAATAATTGTTCTATTTCTTTGAAGAATAACATTGAAATTTTGATTGGAATTGCATTGAATCTGTAGATTGCTTTTGGTAGGATGGCCATTTTAATAATGTTTATTCTTCCAATCCATGAGCAGGGGATGTCTTTCCATTTCTTATGTCTGCTTCTATTTCTTTCAACAGTGTTTTATAGTTTTCTTTGTATAGGTCCTTCGCCTCTTTTGATAGATTTATTCCCAAATATTTGATTTTTTTGTTTCAATAATAAAAGGGATTTTTTTTATTTCTTCTTCTTCAGATTTATTGTTTGTGTATAGGAAGGCTACTGACTTTTGTGTGTTGATTTTGTATCCTGCCACTTTACTGAACTGATTGATGAGTTGAATTAGTTTTTCTGTGGAGTTTTTGGGGTTTTCTATGTATATTATCATATCATCTGCAAATCATGATACTTTGACTTCTTCTTTTCTTGTTTGGATTCCTTGGATATCTATCTCTTGTCTTATTGCTTTGGCTAGGACTTCCAGTATTATATTGAAAAGCAGTGGTGAGATTGGGCATCCTTGTCTTGTTCCAGATCTTAATGGAATTGCTTTCAGCTTTTCACCATTGAGAATGATACTGGCTGTTGGCTTCTCATAGATGGACTTTATGATGTTGAGGTATGTTCCTTGTATCCCAAGAATTTCAAGGGCTTTTTATCATTAATGGGTGTTGCACTTTGTCAAAAGCTTTCTCAGCATCTATTGATATTATCATATGGTTTTTATATTTCTTTTTGTTGATGTGTTGGATAACGTTGATTGATTTTCGGATGTTAAACCATCCTTGTGTCCCTGGAATGAATCCTACTTGGTCGTGGTGAATTATCTTATGGATACATTGTTGGATTCTGATAGCTAAAATTTTCTTGAGCATTTTTGCATCAGTGTTCATTAGGGAGATTGGCCTGTAGTTTTCCTTTTTTGTGTTGTCCTTGTTCGGTTTTGGTATTAGTGTAATGTTGGCTTCATAGAACGTGTTTGGTATTGTCTCTTCCTTCTCAATTTTTTGGAAGAGTTTGTGAAGAAAAGGCACCAATTCATCTCTGAATGTTTGGTAGAATTCGTTTGTAAATCCATCAGGTCTTGGGCTTTTGTTTTTGGGGAGGGTTTTGATTACCATTTCAATTTCGCTGCTTGTAATTGGTCTGTTTAGGTGTTCTATTTCTTCTTTATCTAGCTTTTGGTGATTGTAGAGTTGTAGGAATTTGTCCATCTCCTCTAGATTATTGAACTTGTTTCCATACAGCTCTTCATATTAGTTACTGATTATCCTTTTTATTTCTGCTGTGTCCGTTGAATCACGGCTATTTTAAATTCTCTTTCTGGAAGGCTCAGAAGTTCTTCCAAGTTACTGTCATTGCAATCTCGGGGGTGGTTTTCTTTTTGTGGTGTGCTTTTTTCCTGAGGAGTTGTTAGGTTGTGTGTGGTTCTTCTACTTCCTACTGTCTGTTTTCTAATTTGTCGTGTGCATTGGGACACTGTGTTGCTGGGACTGGCCAGCATCTTGGGTGAACTTCTCCGCACGCCTCTGGCTCCTCCCGGAGCCATCTCTGGCTTCTGAGGGAGCTTTCTGCTGGTTTCAGGCAGTCTTTACTGAAGAAATGTCCCTGTTCTAAAATGGCGACGCGGGACTCAGTCCCTGAGCATCGGTCTCAGGCACACTCTTCTGCGCGCCTGGTCTGCCCCGGCCGTGGGTGCCTGCTCCCTCTGTGGGCTCAGACTGCTGGTCCGAAGGGGCCTGGCATGGGCTAATTTCCCAGCTGGCCACTGTCTCCTCCGGGAGCCTTCTGCTCTTTTCAAGCAGTCTTAAGAAATTTCCCTGTTCTATGGGGTGTTAGTGACTTTTTTTTCTGGTTGCTAGGTGGCGCCTGAGATCTCTCCTATCGTCCTTGGGGGGCTGTTTTTCGCCCCCCTCACCCCATGGGACAGGGAACAGAGCGGGAATGGTAGGGTAAACCTCAACGGCTTTGGAGTGCTGTGTCTGCCTTGTGCCCCACCGTCGTGGAGAACCCACTCCCCGAACTTCGTGCCCTGGGTCTCAGTTCCAAAGCCCTCAGTTCCAGGACGCGGGCTGTAGCCCAATTCTGTGGCGCGGGAATGGCGCCTTTTGCACCCGCTCTCGTGCCTAGGTGCCTGGCGCCTGGTTCCTGCTTACTCAGTGAGGGACTTTCACATCGGTGAGGGCCTCTGCGAGTCTCCCCACAAGCCTAGGTTGCAGGCGCAGGGACCTGGGCAGCCGCGATCCCGATCCACGTTTGCTTTTCAAGCGCTCCAAGCGAGCTGCTTTTCAGCACAAGCTCACAGGCCGGCCTGGGGCTTTGTGTGGGTCTTGAGTCTGTTGTTCTCTAATGGTGCCTGGATCCGTTCGCTCACCGCTGCGGTGAATCCTGCAGGGTTCTCCACAGCTCCGTTCATGGGTTGTGGTGGCTGCAATAGTTCCTTTCCACTCCCAGTCCCACTTGATGCGTAGTTTGTTCTTGTTGGTTGTTTTAGTTTGTTTTTTTTCCTCCTTTCTGTTGCTCAGAGAGTGCTGACTCTGTGGGTGGGGAGGGGAGCAGGGTTCTGCGCTTTCCTCCCTTCTAGTCCTCTTTTATGGCAACTTTCTTCTTCGGGTAGTTTGCTGGAGTCGACTGTTTATCTTCTGTGTCCCAGTTCTCACTGGGACCTGCTGCTTTTCCTCCCTATTAACTTTTTTTAATGGGAGATCTTACTTGCAGTGTCTCCTCGCCTCCATGTTGCTCTGCCCTCTCAAACTCAGGATATTTTTAGAGAAAATTGTGCCTAAATAAAATTTTGGATTAGATGTAAGAATAACTAATATTTTCAGCATCTGGAGAGGTTGTAACATTTATATACAATTCAGGAATTTATAGAAAGCAGACACTAGTTCCATATACAATGTAGAGTGATTTATTAATAAAATATGCTTAAAATAAAGCCAGCTAATTTGTTTTAATTCATTCATTTATGTCTATGTCTAAATATATGATATTGTTGTTTGTATTCCAGCAGTTTCATCAGCTACATGGAATCTGGAAACCAAACTCATATATCAGAATTTATCCTACTGGAACTTTCAGATGAAGCAGTGCTCTAGCCTCTCCTCTTTTGGTTGTTCCTGTCCATGTACTTGATTACACTCATTGGAAATCTTTTCATCATTCTGGCCATAATCACTGACTCCCACCTCCACACTCCTATGTACTTCTTTCTCTCCAACCTATCTTTTGCTGACATCTGTTCCACCTCCACCACTGTACCAAAGATGCTGTTGAACATCCAGATGCAGAGCAAAGTCATTACATTTGAAGGCTGCCTCAGCCAAATGTACTTTTTCATTCTTTTTGCAGGATTAAACAACTGCGTCTTTTTTTTTTTTTTTTTTTTTTTTAGTGCAGAGCAGAACAGGCAGACTGACTGAAATACACTGCTGAGGGGACCAGCGGGCGAGTCAGGGGAGGTCTGCTGCGCCATGTGGGTCACCTCCCTGGTCAGGGATTGAATCTCTGCTGCGGCTAGCTTCACAGTGCTGAGACTTAACCCCTTGCACCACCAGGGAGGCCCCAGTCTTTTTTTAACTGACAGCTTTTGGGATTTACAGTGATTGCCTATGAGAGGTTTGTGGCCATATGCCACCCCCTGCACTACATAGTCATCATGAACCCCAAGTTCTGCAGTGTCCTGCTTATTGCCTCCTGCTTGTTGAGTATTCTGGATTCTCTATTGCATACCTTAATTTTTTTATGACTGTCTTTTTGTACACAACTGGAGATCCCTCACTTCTTTTGTGAACTTAATCAGGTGATCCAACTTGCTTGTTCTGACACTTTCCTCAATGAGTTAGTCTTGTATTTTACAACTGGAATTTTAACTGCAATTCCAGCCTCTGGTATCCTATTCTCTTACTCTAAGGTCGTAACCTCCTTTTTAAGAATCTCATCATCCAGTGGCAAGTATAAAGCCTTTTCCACCTGTGGGTCTCACCTCTCAGTTGTCTCCTTGTTCTGTGGCACAGCCTTTGGAGTGTATCTCAGTTCTGCTGCTACTGAAAACCCCAGGGACAGTACAATAGCCTCAGTGATGTACACCATGGTCACACCCATGATGAACCCTTTTATCTATGGTCTGAGGAACAAGGACCTAAAGCACGCCCTACTTAAACTCTTCAGTTGAGAAAAAGTCCTTGAATTATAGGGTCCATTGTCTCAAAATTCCTTACTCCTGAGGAGTAGGGATCAAAGTTCTGAAAGAGCTAAATTTTCATGATTTTATTAGTTAATATGTATGAGACCTGTGATGTACTTGATTTTCCTTGTATACATAGTTTAATCTCTTATTCATACATTATACATATTTTTATCTATTTCCTTTACAGTTTTAAGTAATGTTCATTGTAGAAAATAGAAAGCATTGCATGAATTTTATAATGTAAAATATTAATATAGACAGTTGAGTATTCATATAGTTACTTCCATCTCTTTCATTTATACAAAAATGCACGAATAAAGATATACTGTTGTCTGTAGGAGACAAATCAATCTCTGCATTATGTGGGAAAATAACATTTTGTCATAAAAGCTTATGTGAGTACCTAGATAGTGTCCCTAGATAATGTCACTTCCGGAACTAGAATTGCTATCAGATTAAATTTACAATAATCCATAGTCATACTTCAAATTACTACTAATTTTTTAAATATTTATTTATGTATTTATTTGTTTGTTTGTTTGTTTATTTATTTATATAAGCACTGGGTATAGTCAGAAGCGCGGGAGGGTGAGAGAATTCACCAGAGCCAGAGCAGGGAGCAGAACAGGCAACCTGACGAAATACACTGCTGAGGGGAGCAGCGGGCACGGCAGGAGAGATCTGTGTGCCATGTGGGACCCTCGCCTGGCGGCCGGGGATCAAACCGGCTCTGCAGAGGTTGCGGGCAGCTTTGCAGCCCAGTGCTCATCTGCTGCACCACCAGGGGAGGCCCACCCACCTCTAATCTTTTTAACAGTCCAAAACATAAAAGATGTCATAAAAGTTACTATTTCTGCCTCTTTCAGCATTTATGTTATTATTAAACACTATTACTAATAATATGCAATTATTAATTCCTATGATTCTCCAAATTATGAATTATTGTTTTCTTTAAATATTTTCATAGGAAGAATGCTTTCAGAAAACACTTTCTACCACAATTAGCTTGACTCAAGGATATTAATATCCCATATTATACTAGCAAATTTAGGACAATGAAGTTCTTCAGAGCAGGACATTATTGAATTTGAACTTCAACCAACTAACAGAGTAAAGATGATAAATATCTTTCTTTGCTCAGATGGCACTTGGAATCCAGGATTTATAAAGTGTATCACATCAATACATTTGGTATACTATAAAATATTTAATTTTCCATAAATGACGTCAGGGAGAATTTATTCTCATGCATATTTTTTGAGTTTCTACAATATAAGTTACAAACATCCTGCAATTATTTGATATCTTTCCATTTCCTTCTTCTTCCTAATTTACATTTGTCTCTCTATCACACCCACGGATATAACTTTTAATCTTTATGTGGAAGCAATAAGAGAGGGTGGAGAAGAGACACAAGTACAGTGCACTTTCTCTTGAAAGGTGAGTATAATTTAGGTGAAATTATTACAGGATTAGACAAGGTATTAAGTGCTTCATCAGATAGATCATAATGTGTAACCTGGGATAACACTGAAGCCCGTGTGTTCTTTGGTAAAGCAGAGGATACTGATTCCACAGAGTCTTCCAAATGTAGTCATTTTTTTTTCTTTTCAAATAATGCCTTGATTTTTACATAAGATTTTTAGTGAAAATGTGCACTTGATTTTCCTTATAACTCATTACACTACAGAATCAAACTCTAATTTTAATTCCTAATCCACATAATTCTCTGTTAAGATCAGCAATTTATTTTATGTGGTCCCAGAAGTATCCTGGTCCTTGTATTTTTCCCTGACCTAAAAATCTCCCTGTTGTTTTCTTTATCTATTTAATGTGATCAAAAAGTTCAGACTAACCCAGTCAAAAAAATAGTCAGAAGACCTAAAGGGAAACTTCTCCAAATAGGAAATGCAAGTGGCTAAGAGGCATATGAAAAAATGTTTAACATCACTTGTAATCAGAGAAATACAAATTAAAATCACAATGAGATACCATCTTACACCAGTAATAATGGCACATATTAAAAAAAATAGCAACAACAAATGTTGGCAAGGAGAAAAAGGAACTCTTCTGCACTGCTGGTGGGAATGAAAACTGGTCCAACCACTATGGAAAGCTAGTCTGGAGGTTCCTCAACATGTTAAAAATGGAGCTTACATTTTTTTTTTCCTTTACCTCTTTTGTTAGGTTTATTCCCAGTATTTGATTTTTTTGTTTCAATAATAAAAGAGATGGTTTTCTTGATTTCTCCTTCTTCAGATTTATTGTTAGTGTATAGGAAGGCCGCTGACTTTTGTGTGTTGATTTTGTATCCTGCTACTTTACTGAACTGATTGATTAGTTTTTTTTTTTTCAACCTCTACTCTAACCAGTACCTGCCACAGTATCTTTTCTATAGAATACTCTCTCAATACATATATGTTGAATTAATGACATAATACATATAAATTAATGACATAATATAATATTTAACAAGATGACATATGTAAATTTATGTGTGGCTGATACAAATAATGATTATGAAGTACACTTAAATAATTTTCCTAGTTCTTTATGAAATGTCATAAAACTATGACATTAATGTGATAATATTACATTAGTTTATCTTCTAACAGATATTGGAAATATTTTTTTTTTCTGATCCCAATTTTTATTTTTTTTTATATTATTTTTTTTTGGGAATTTTTTTTTTATAAATTTTATTGTTATATTCCCCATACAATTGCAGCCCGCCCCCCATTCTGACCCCAATCCCTCCCCTCCCACCCCCGCCCCCCTAAAAGTGTCTCTGGTTCATAGTTTTTTGTTGATTTTGATTATCACTTTCTTATATTCATTTTCCTGGTCCCTTATTTAAGTTTTCTAGATTCCTGCTATGAGTGAGACCATCCGGTATTTTTCTTTTTCTTTTTGGCTTATTTCGCTGAGCATGATCCCTTCCAGCGCCATCCATGTTGCTGCAAATTGCATGTGTTTATATTTTTTTGAATGCTGAGTAATATTCCATGGTATATATGTACCACATCTTCTTGATCCAGTCATCTATTTTTGGGCATTTGGGTTGTTTCCAAAGCTTAGCTATTGTAAACAGTGCTGATATAAACATAGGGGTGCAGGTGCTCTTTGGAATTGATGTTTCTGTGTCCTTTGGGTAAATACCTAGGAGTGGAATTGCTGGATCATATGGAAGCTCTATGTTTAGTAGGTCCAGAAATCTCCACACAGCTTTCCAGAGTGGTTGGACCACTTTGCACTCCCACCAACAGTGCAGAAGAGTTCCTTTTTCTCCACACCCTCGCCAACATTTGTTGTTGCTAGTTTTTTTAATATGTGCCATTCTCACTGGTGTAAGATGGTATCTCATGGTAGTTTTGATTTGCATTTCCCTGATGACAAGTGATGTTGAACATTTTTTCCTATGTCTGTTGGCCATTTGCATTTCCTCTTCAGAGAAGTTTCTTTTTAGCTCTTCTGCCCATTTTTTGACTGGATTAATTTCTTTGTTGTTGCTGAGTCTCATCAGCTCTTTGCAGATTTTTGTGATCAGTCCTTTATCATTAGTGTTGTTTGCAAAAATGTTCTCCCAGTTGGCGGGGTTTCTCTTTGTTTTTGTTATTGTCTCTTTTGCTGTGCAGAAGCTCTTTAATTTGATGTAGTCCCAGCTGTTTATCTTTGCCTTCACTATCACTGCTTTGGGTGATGTGTCTGTAAAGATGTCTTTGATATGCAAATCACGTAGTGTTTCGCCTATATTTCCTTCTATGTATTTTATGGTTTCAGGTCTTATGTCTCGTTCTTTAATCCATTTTGAGTTGATTTTTGTGTATGGTGTGAGGTAGTGGTCAAGCTTCATTCTTTTGCATGTAGCGACCTAGTTTTCCCAGCACCATTTATTGAACAAACTTTCTTTGCTCCAATGCATAGTCTTTGCTCCTTTGTCAAAGATTAGTTGACCATAAATCTGTGGGTTTATTTCTGGATTTTCTATTTGATTCCATTGGTCTGTATGTCTGTTCTTGTTCCAATACCATGCAGTTTTGATGATTATGGCTTTGTAGTATAGTTTGAAGTCTGGGAGTGTGATGCCTCCATTCCCTTCTTTCTTTTTCAGTAGAGCTTTGGCTCTTCGAGTTTTTTTGTGGTTCCATATGAATTTAATCAATAATTGTTCTATTTCTTTGAAGAATGTCATTGAAATTTTGATTGGAATAGCATTGAATCTGTAGATTGCTTTTGGTAGGATGGTCATTTTGATAATGTTAATTTCTCTGATCCATGAGAAGGGGATAATTTTCCATTTCTTTGTGTCTTCTTATATTTCTTTTAACAGTGTTTTATAGTTTTCTTTGTATAGGTCATTTACCTTCTTTGTTAGGTTTATTCCCAAGTATTTAATTTTTTTTTTCGATAATAAAAGGGATGGTTTTCTTGATTTCTTCTTCAGATTTATTGTTTGTGTATAGGAAGGAGACTGATTTTTGTGTTTTGATTTTGTATCCTGCCACTTTACTGAACTGATTGATGAGTTGAATTAGTTTTTCTGTGGAGTTTTTTGGGGTTGTCTATGTATATTATCATATCATCTGCAAATAGTGATTGTTTGACTTCTTCCTGGCCTATATGAACTCCTTGTATGTCTTTTTCTTGTCTTATTGCTCTGGCTAGCACTTCCAATATTATATTGAGAAGCAGTGGTGTGTGTGGGCATCCTTGTCTTGTTCTAGATCTTAATGGAAATGCTTTCAGCTTTTCACCATTGAGGATGATATTGGCTATGGGCTTGTCATATATGGCCTTTATGATGTTGAGGTATATTCCCCATATCCCGAGAATTTTGAGGGCCTTTATCATAAATGGATACTGTACTTTGTTTAAAGCTTCCTCAGCATTGTTTGATATCATCATATGTTTTTTTTATATTTCTTTTTGTTGATGTGCTGGATTACATTGATTGATTTTCAGATGTTGAACCATCCTTGTGTCCCTGGAATAAATCCTACTTGGTCGTGGTGAATTATCTTATGGATACATTATTGGATTCTGATAGCTAAAATTTTATTGAGGTTTTCTGCATCCGTTCATTAGCATATTGGCCTGTTGTTTTTTTTTTTTTCCTTGCCTTTGTTTGGTTTTGGTATTAGTGTAATTTGGCTTCACAGAACGTGTTTGTTATTATCCCTTCCTTCTCAATTTTTTGAAAGAGTATGTGAAGGATAAACACTAACTTATTTCTGAATATTTGGTAGAATTCATTTGTAAATCCATCTGATCCTGGGTCAGATGTTTTTGGGAAGGGTTTTGATTACCGTTTCAATTTCACTGCTTGTAATTGGTCTGTTTAGGTGTTCTATGTCTACTTTACCTAGCTTTGGGTGATTATAGAGTATAGGAATTTGTCCATCTCTTCTAGGTTGTTGAGCTTGTTGCATATAACTGTCCGTAGTAGTTTCTGATTATTCTTTGATTTCTGCTGTGTCTTTTGTGATTTCTCTTCTTTCATTTGTGGTCCTATTTATCTGTGTCTTCTCCCATTTTTCCTTTGTGAGCCTAGCTAATGGTTTGTCTATTTATTTTTTTGAAGAACAAACTTTTGATTTTGTTGATCTTTTGGATTTTTTTTTTTAGTTTGTTTTTAATTTATTTCTGCTTTGATTTTTACTATTTCTTTTCTTCTTCTGGTTTTGGGGTTTTGTTGTGCTTTTTCTAGTTCTTTGAACTTTGAGATTAGGTTGTTTCTTTGAGTTCTTTCTTGTTTCTTGATGTGAGACTGTATTGCTATACATTTTCCTATAATTACTGATTTTGCTGCATCCCATACATTTAGGAAATTGGTGTCCTCCTTGTTTTTTAACTCAAAGTATTTTTTTTAATTTCTTCTTTGATCTCCTCATTAGTCCAGTAGTCATTCAGTAGTGTAGATTTCAATCTCCATGAGATAGGAGAGTTCCTTGCCTTCTTTTTATGGTATACTTCTAGTGATGCCTTCATGATCAGATGAGATAGTTGGTATGATTTCAATCTTGGTGTACTTGTTGATGTTTGTCTTGTGTCCCAGTATGTGGTTAATCCTGGAGAATGATCCTTGTGTGCTTGAGAAAAATGTGTACTCAGATTTTTTGGGTTTAGTGTCCTATAGATATCTGTTAAACTCATGAGTTCTAGTTCCTTATTTAGACCTTTAGTGCCCTTACTTATTTTTTGTCTCATCGTTCTATCCATTGTTGCTAGTGGTTTGTTGAAGTCTCCTACTATATAGGTGTTTTCTCTGATGTCTGTTTTCAGAGATGACAATAGTTGTCTGATATATTTTGGTGTTCCTTCATTTGGTGAGTATATGTTAATAATTGTTATTTTTTCTTGAAGTATTGTCCCCTTGATCATGTAGTGACTGCCTGGGGCTCTTTTCACCTTTTTGAATTTGAAGTCTGTTTTATTTGATATAAGTATAGCTGTTCCTGCCTCTTTTTTGGTCCATTTGCTTGTAGGATTGTTTTCCATCCTTTTACTTTGAGTCTATTTTTATCTTTTGTAGTTCAGTGAGTTTCCTGGAGACAGCAAAAGTTTGGGTTTTGTTTCTTAATCCAGCTGTGACTCTGTCTTTTTATTGAAGAATTAAGTCCTTTTACATTTAGGGTTAATATTGATATGATAGCAACTGTATTTGTCATTTTATTTGACTTTGAAGTTCCACAGTCTGCCCTGGAGGTGGGGTGACTGGATTGCTCTCTGGGCTCCAAATCGCTGGATCCCCCTCTGGGGTCCAACGCCCTGCCAGGTGAGACCTGGTTTATGGGGGCCTTCAGCTCACCTCTGGCTGTGAGAGAAACCCTCTCCCATTTCTAAGCAGACTTGGATGAAGCAAAGGTCCCTGTTCTAAAATAGCAAGTCAGAAATGCATTTTCCTGTGCTCGCAGTCTGCTCCGGTCCTGGATGCCCCTGTTATGTCTTCTTGATGTATTGTCTGCTTAATCATAATATAGTGGCCATTCTATGTCTCTTTTCAACTTTTTTAGTTTGAAGTCTATTTTATCTGATTGAAGTATAGCTGTTACAGCCTGTTTATTTATTTATTTATTTATTTATTTATTTTTTGGTTCCGATGCTTGTAGGATTGTTTTCCATCCTTTTACTTTCAATCTGTGTTTCTTTCATAGTTAAGTGTATTTCCTGTAGACAGCAAAAGGTTGGCTTCTGCTTATTAATCCAGCCTGCTATTGTGCATCTTTCTATTGATGAGTTTGATCCATTTACATTTAGAGTTAATATTGATACACTGGCATCTGCATTTGCCATTTTGTTTGCCTTTTTGTGATTCTATTCCTTACCTGGTTCTATTCTTCCTATTCATTCCTCTGTTGGTTTTAGTTCCAGGATTCCTTGTAATATTTTTTGGAGTGCAGGTTTAGTCTTTATGAATTTCTGGAGATTTTGTGTTTCTGAGAAGGTTTTTATTTTTCCATCACAGAGGAGGGAGAGCTTAGCAGTATAAAGTATTCTTAGTTGGATTTTGTTGACTGGGAGTTTGTTAAATATATTCCTCCATTCTCTTCTTGCCTGTACTGCTTCTTCAGAGAAGTCTGACGTCAGCCTGACTTGTTTTCTTTTGTAGGTCATCTATTTCTTTGCACTTGTCAATTTCATTAGTTTTTCCTTGTCTTTGACCTTTGGAAATTTTACTATTAAGTGTCTTACTGTAGCTTTCTTTTCATTGTGGTAATTTGGTGTTCTATTAGCTTCCTGTATGTCTATTTTCATTTCCTTCTTCATGCTTGGGAAGTTCTCTTCAATTATCACCTTGAATAGTTTCTTGGCTCCTTGGTTTCTGTCCTCATCTTCTGGGATTCCTATGACTCATATTTCCTTTCCTCATGGTGTCTGATAGTTCTTGAAGTGTTCCTTAATTATTTTTCATTTGAAGTTCTCTTTACTTTTCTTTTTTGGTTCTTTTTATGTCTGTATCTTCTATTTTATTTTCATGATTTTTCCCAGAATTCTTGAGCTCCTCCACTAGTCTCAAGATATCCTCCAGTTCCTTCACTTTCTTCCTCAGTTCATTGATTATATTTTTATCTCTTTCTGCATTTTCTCTTAACTCTTTAATTGTTTTCATCATGGCCTATTTTAATTATTTGTCTGTTATTTGGAGATATTCTACTGTGCCATATTATCAAGTTTTGGAGGTTTACTTTCTTTCTGTAGTTTATTGTTCCCAGGTGGGCTTGCTTGATCATTTGTATTTTTCTTTCTTCCTGTTGTTAACCTTCGACTTTGCTCTGTTTGTAGCACCCTGGTACGACTGGTGCTCGTGGGCATGACTTCTGATTTCTCTTGCTGAATTGTGGATGTGTCTGCCTGGTGTCTGACACACTGTGGCTGGTGGGTGGAGGTGTAGGTGAGGGATCTTGTACTTTCCCCCTCTTCTCTCTTTAGGCAATGCTCCCAGGGCATTGGGAGCTACTGGATTTGGGATTTGGTGGGTTTCTGCTATCTCACCTGGGTGTAGTCCAAACACTCTTCCATTACGGTAGATGTTGTTCTGAGCTGTGCTGTGCTCTAGGGGCCCCTGCTTTCCAAGCCCCCACCATATAGAATAGGATCCAAATTCTCAGCCTAAGATAGTCAAGTGTCCTGTTTGGAGCCCTGCCCCTCCAGAAACACGCTGAGGCCAAGTTCACTGGAAGGTGCCTGCAGGCTAGGTGGGATGAATTTCTCTGTTGAACTGCTCATCTCTCTAGGCCTGTCTCAGAAGAATACCAGGATTGAAAAAGAATAAGGAGTGAAAGAAGGGATAACATAAAAGAGGAAAATGACATGGAAATGTGAAAGGAATGAAGGTGAGAGAAAAAAAGTAAGGGTTAGATAGGGGGGATAGGAATGAGGAGGAAAAATGGAGGGGAAGTGACAGAAAGAGAAGAGAAAGTGGTGATCACAATGTTAAATGGGGGAAAGGAGAAAACCAGAGGAAACACAAAACAGAGGTAGTAAAGAAGAAAGTGCACCAGAGACAACCAAATAGCCAATAAACACACAAACAAACACACATACAGGTTGGGGGAAAATTGCTTCTCAGACCTCTGATGGCTCCCGGAACAAGTCCTTGCTGTTTTAGTCTGGTCCACTGTGAGTGCTGGAGGACTGGGTAGGACAGTCTTCCCAGAGTCTGTTATCTCCCTTGTGGTGTAGTGAGGTAGGATATAGAACACACCCTGAGAGTGAGGAATAAACTATGGAGTGTCCAACAGTCTCTGGTAGTCTCCACTGAGATAGGTGGGCAAGTGTGGGGGCTCCTGAGGTCTCCTTCCACCTGGGGGCTTGCGGTATCTAGAGGCCCCCAATTTAGGGACCAGCCCTAGGAGGCTCCACCTGATGCCCTTCTGGCTAATGGTTAAACCATGTGTCCTTCCTGGAATAACCTCAGCTAAGACTCCATGTTATAGGTGTAGGTGGTTGATTTTGTTCTGATCACTAGATGGCGCCAGAGATATCTCCTAGGAAACTTACAGAACTGTGGCTATTTTTTTAAGTACTAACATTTTAATTCAGT
The DNA here is from genome assembly GCF_964194135.1 of Talpa europaea. Lineage (NCBI taxonomy): Eukaryota > Metazoa > Chordata > Mammalia > Eulipotyphla > Talpidae > Talpa > Talpa europaea. The sequence continues at coordinate 42,810,244 of NC_140079.1, read as the reverse complement.
GCTCCAGATGTATAAAACTATTTCATTGAAGAACACAGTATTTATCTAGTCTCAGAATTATCTCCTTAAATATATTTATCATTTACAATGTAACTTTATCATGTGCAAACTTGGTAAGGCATCAGTCTAACCAAAAGTTCAGCAAATGGCCAATTTTAGAACCAATGTATAACGTGCATTCTTGTATGCATTTAGAACTCCACCTCACTTTTGTATTAATTTTGCCAAAAGTTGTTGTTGTCAGGACTTTTTAAAATTGTAGTCAATTAATGTCACATAATTCTGATCACTTAAAATATTTGCTCATACTTCTATCAGTCTTTCAGTTTTTGTTCTTTGTGTGGGTTTGCAAGATCACATTGGCATTTTACTACTCAGTTACTACTGAGATTGAGAACTAATGCACATATCATTTGGGTTTTGTCTTACACGAACTACTTAAAGGCATCTGTTAATCCATTGAGATGTCAGTTTGCTCTGATTTGTATGAGGGTTTTTAAAACAGTATTTTTTTATATCATGATTAACTTTATTTTTTTATTCCCCATACAATTGCACTCCCCCTTATTTTGACCCTAATCCTTCCTCTCCCCACCCCCACCCCATAGTGTATCTCTGGTTTATAGTTGCTTGTTGATTTTGACTTTTACTTTGTATTAAGTAGTCTTTTTCTTCAACCTACTAAAGATAGAGCTTCCATATGATCCAGCAATTCCACTATTAGGTATTTACCCAAATGACACAGAAACATTAATTCCAAAGGGCACTTGCATCCCTGTGTATATAGCAGCACTATTTACAATAGCTAAGCTTTGGAAACAACCCAAATGCCCCCAATAGATGACTGGATCAAGAAGATGTGGTTCATATACACAATGGAATATTACTCAGCAATCAATAAATATAAACACATGCAGTTTGCAGCAACATGGATGGAGCTAGAAGGGATCATGCTCAGAGAAATAAGTCAGAAAGAAAAAGAAAAATAGGACCTCCCCAGTGGCACGCGGTTGAGCGCTGGGTTGCGAAGCTGCCCACAGCCTCTGCAGCGCCAGTTCGATCCCCGCTGCTCCCCAGCCACCGGAGGAGGGTCCCACATGGCGCGCGGACCTCTCCTGCCGCCCGCTGCTCCCCTCAGCAGTGTACTTCGGTCCTTCTGCCTGCTCTGCTCTCTGCTCTGGCTCTGGTGAATTCTCTCACCCTCCCACGCTTCTGACTGTACCCAGTGCTTGTATAAATAAATGAATAAATAAATAAATCTTAAAAAAAAGAAAAGAGAAAAAAAAGAAAATGAAAAATACCGGATGGTCTCACTCATAGCAGGAATTTAGAAAACCTAAATAAGGGACCAGAACTGTGGCTATTGTCACAGGTCTCTGGGGAAAGAAGGAGGGGGAGAGAGAGCCACAACGAATGGGCTCGCACCCAGGCTGTGCCTGCCCTCCTGCCACCCCACCACCCCTGTTTGCTAACCTGTCACTTTCCAGAGTCCTCAGACACCCCAGGATTCTCCTGTGGCCTCCAAATTTTTCTCCTTTTCTTTTCCTGAGCAAACTGAGCCAGATTTGTGGGTGGAGGTGAGGAAAAGGATTCTGGATCAATGATTTTCTCTCCTCCCTTGCCCTGTTGTTTATACTTTCTCTCTGCTTCTATTGGATCACCAACTTTGTCCAACACGTCTGTGATCTGCCAGGAACATCATTATTTCTCCCCATCAGATGATTTTATGGGAGAGTTTAATCCTAGAGTCCCTTCACCACCATTTTGTTGATCTCATCCTATCTCTTTTTGAATTTATGATTTTGGTGTCTTACTAAGACACGCTTGTCAAAGTACCACCTAGTCACAAAGTATCAAAATTGTCTTATTGTGCAGCTGGATTCAGTTCACTAGTACTTTTTATGAAGATTTTCCATGTATAATCAGAAGAGGTACTGATTTTCCTTTTCTATGTCTTTGTTCAGTTTTGATATCAAGATAACACTGACATCATTATATAAGTAAAAAAAAATCTTCTTTCTGTAATGTTGGAAAGCTTGAGAAGAATTAATGTAAAGTGTTTGGCAGAATTCAAGAGTGAAGGTGTTGAGACTTAGATTTTACCTTGAAAGGAGTTTTTTGTTTGTTTGTTTTTTTAATACAAGCACCGGGTACAGTCAGAAGTGCTGCAGGAGGGTGAGAGAATTCACCAGAGCCAGAGCGGGGAACAGAACAGGCAGACTGATGAAATACACTGCTGAGGGGAGCAGCAGGTGAGACAGGAGAGTTCTGTCGCACCACCAGTGGTACATCAATCCATTTTTTTTTATTTTAAGCATACTATTCTTTTATAAGCCTTTTTACTTCTGTAGGGTTGATACAGCATCCTCACTTTTATTTCTGATTTTTAGTAACTTAACTCTTAATATTTGTTTGTATATCTAAAGGAATGTTACTTGATGACAATGTAGAAAAGTCCTGAACTCACCTCCTCCCAAGGATACACTGAATCTAGGGCCCAAAGTAAATGCAGAAATTTGAAAAATACCTAGACTATATGTGAAAGAGTTTCATTTGTAATCTGAAAACATCTTTCAGAGAAATAGTG